>NW_021633674.1:0-112901 GCF_004799145.2 Neltuma alba
AAAGGAGGGCTTTTTAAAAGGTAACAGATGCATAGTAGTTTTCTGCTCCAATTTGAAATGGCATTCAGTTGGGCATTCAAAGCATTGCACATAGACACGTCATTTTCAAAAGTAAATGAATATAGCATCAGGCCAGAACTACAAACAATCAAATTGCCATAATAGCAAGCAATACAATCAATAAATAGAACGAAACCAGAGTTCAATGTCACCCACCGAAGCGAACTCGTGGCCTGGAAGAATAGCCCCAATCTCCTTCAACAAGGAGCCCAATGTCAGCGCAGGAGCTTGCCGCAAGAAGTCACATGCCTCAGCGGCATTGGCCATGGCAGTAGGTTGATCCTCTGCAGTGACAAAAGGCAAGATTGGTGCCTCTCCCCACCCGACAGAACCATTCCTCAATTCAACTCTAATTGCCACGTTCTCCACCTTGTCTAATCTCGAAGAAGCGATCGTAAAAGGGGCGACCAAAGGCACGTTCAATGGCCTGTTCTCCGCTCTCTGCACATCCACAGTGAATGTCTCCATCAAATTCACGAACCCAAAGCTCGTGGGTGTTGCTACAGACGTCATAGCTGGCATCTCCGCCCGAAAAACACAGAACTTTCCGGCAGGGCTGGTGGAGATGGATTGATATTTTTGGGGTCTCTTCGTTAGCAGAGGAGGAAAACAGAGGAGACTGTGGGATAGTGACTTCATAGTGATAGCGTCCTGCATGTTAGATTTCGAGTAATCGAATTGAAATGGAACACCGGAGGAAAGGATTTATGAGAAATATTTTGTCAAGCGACATTGTTAATTCCTTCTACTTTGTGACAAAGTATCCGTCCAAGAAAGAGTTGGTTGGGAAATTTTTAATTCCAAAGATGAAAGGCGGCCTGGGAGCATCGTCATTCGTCTCTTTCCGGCGAAGTACGTTGTTTCAACTTGATCTCCTCCAGATTCCGTTTTGTGATCTGATGTTTGTTTTGTAAACCTTCAAGTGCTTGCCTTTGTACTCCGCAAAACAAACTTGATCTCCCCCTATCTGCTGCCACACCCACAAGCCAGATCCTCTGTTGCTGGGAGTAATAAGAATATTACATGGATATTCGGGAACATATGGTTAAATTGTGAGTTTTTTAAAACATAAAATCGAACAAAGTGATGTAGAGCATAATATATTTGTATATTATGTAAATTTATTTAAAATATAATGAAATAAAAAAAAATTTAGTCTTAGATATCTATAATTTAGAAAATAAAGTAGAAATATAAATCATATAATTTAAATTCCTAAAATAATATTTCGTCTTATATGAGATTTTTAACCTAATTTTATATTTATTAAATTATCTATATTTTAGAGGGACAAATTTTTTTTTTTTTAAAAAAGAGAGACCTTGTCAGCATAAATTTGTAAATTTAATATGAATTGTGAATAACATCGTAATTTATTTGGAACCTGATATGACATGGGATCCACTGGCCAAAGGACAAGAAAAATGGGAAGCGATTTAAATAGTATGCCATGGACAAATGCATTATTTAGGACCGGCACCATATTTGTCCGCACTGGCTGCTGCTGCCATATAATAACGTTTCATTGGGTGAATTATTGTACGATGATTCTTTTCCGGAAAGTCTCGCATTAAATTCCTGGCCCTTGTCACCGGCAATCATAAAATAATCAAAATGCACAACGCAATGATGATAATCCAATTAATAAATTTATATAATTTGTATCAATTGCCAAGGTCAAAAATGTTAATTATCATTTTTTTTTTACAAATAATACTGAAAAGTCAAGGGATTAATTCAAATTTTAGTCTCTTAAATTTGTTCTCATTTTAGTTTTGGTTCTTTAAATTTCAAGTCATAGGATTTGGTATCTCAAGTTTCTTTGCATTTAAAACATTAGCCTCTATAACCCAATAAAAATTTGGATCCTTTTGTCTCTTAAAGGATCAAAACTTATGGTTTGAAATTTGAAAGACTAATATGAAAATAAGAACAAATTCAAAAGCCCAAAGATTATATTAATCCAATGCCAAGAGCTTACTGTTCAAATGGCATCTCACCCTTACTCTCATAAAAGAGGCTGAGATTCAAAATGGAAATCTTGTTTTCTTTAGAATCTGTGAGCTACTGAATTTCAGCTGGACAATTGTGCTGAAGCATATAACAAGAGAAGGGAACAAGGTGGCAGACGGACTTGCGAAGATGGGCATCTCTCACTCCTCTTTTTGGGATAATTGCCCTGAGAGTTTGCGAACTCTAGTGGATCATGATTGTGCAGGAATCAATCCTAACGGTATTTAACTTGGGCTTTTAGCCTTCACTTGTACCAAAAAAAAAAGAGGCTGCTGGTTCTGTACTCTGAATTAGAGCCGGGAAAACGGGCCGAGCCCGTCAGGCCGGCCCATTTAGGTCCTGAAATTATGAGGGCCGGGTTTGATATTTTTCTCTTAAAATGAGAAATAAACCCTAGAGGGCTGGTCCTGGAAGGCCGAGGGCTTAAAAGGGCCGGCCCTTTTAAGCCATTTTATAATTTTTTTATTTTTTAAAATTTTTTATATAATATTAATGTTATTAATTTTTTACATTGTTAATAATATTTTAAATATTTAGTTATTTTTATCATTTTAAAATTAAATTTAGTTTTAGACAATAATTTATCCAATTAAATTTTTAAAAAATGGGTTAATTTGGACTTTAATAATAATTTGATTTATATTATATGCGTTAATATTTTTAAACTATATATATATTTGATAATAGAATATTTTTATACTTATATAACTTGTGATTCTATAATTTGAATTAGAAATTCATGAGTTTCAACAACAATGTTTCTCACATTAAAGTAAAATAATAGTTAGATTGTAAAATTTAAAAATAAAATTCTTATAAAGAAGAAAAACTTGATATTTTTGTTACGAAAGAAAAGCATACTTATAAAGAAAAGTAATTAATTATAGTGATGATGAAGTTTCAAAAGATCAATGATAGTGTTTATTTATTACACAATTGCATTATAAATAAAACTTTTAGATGTTATCTTGTTAATGAATGTTTTAGATGTTCTTAGATGTTGATGAATATTTATATATGATGATATTTTATATTTGTAACTTAATTTTATTCATATTTATGTATTTTATTAATAATTTCATTGATTTATTTTTATATTTTTATAAAAAAATATGATAAATATAAAAAAATAGTATTTTTTCTTAAACGGGCCAAAAGCTCGCAGGCCGGCCCCGGCCCTGCAGGTTAAGGGTTGGGCCTAGCAAATTAAGGTATTTTTAAAATTTCAGCCCTGGAGGGCCAGCCCTTTTAAGCCCGCCAGCCCTGAAGGGCCGGCCCTGATTCCCAGCTCTACTCTAAATATGGTAGTTTGTGTGCTGAGTGTGTAGGTTATTTATGGCTTTTATTGAGGGTAATTTTGACATTTTATAAAAATAACTAGTTTTTTTAATTATTGTAAAAATTATTAATAGGTGTTTATAACTATGTTAGTTTATGTAAAATTGTGTTTGGACCTACTGGGCTCTTTTCACGCGGTGTATGAAAAACTATGATTAAGTATATTCATATTACCTCCAATCCTATTCTATATCTCATTTTCTTTTCAATCTTAAATGTAAGACCCATTTTATAATGCAAATTGTATTATAAAATGGGTTCTACATTTAGGACTGAGAGAGTATGAAGGACGGGAGGTAGTAGTATTTAGATTTTATATGGTTTAACTCTAAGTCATTTTGATCTTATTCTAAAATTAGTAGTAATAACTATTGTCTTGCACCATTCAACTCTTTAAAAAATGAAGTTACTAGATAGGATAAAATTTATTTACTAAATATATAAAAATGAATCACTATATTTCTGTTTGGAAGGACATAATGCGAAGTCAAGGTCATATTATAACACATGAAAGAAAAACTAAAAACAACATATTGCTTTGTCTACATTCCATGTATACCTATATCATTTTGTCTTATTTTATCATAAATATGTTTATTTAATCTTCTTATGGAGCATCATAATGAAAAAAAAAAGTGCTCTTTAAGATTGTAGTATATAATTCAAAATCTATGTGATTAAATTTAAAAATATTTATAATAAAAATGTTTAGAAGAAGAGCGTGAAATGAAACTAATAATTTCAATGTGGCTCTTCAAATTGCTGAAAGGACAGCGCCCTTAGAGACGGGATTAATTGGACTTTGCATATAAAGTCTTTGACGTCGTCAGCTTGTATCTGCATTAAAAGCCTTTTTGTTTGTTGTCTTTTTTTTTTTAATAAAAAAATGTTTAGGTGAGTTGGGTCTCGAGAGCTCATCAGGACCAGGACATGCCTAATGCCTATCACCCACCAACAAGGTCCTCGCATCGGTAGCAGAATTCGAACTTACGACCTTTTGGGTTATAAGCCGATTTTTTACCAACTGGATTAACTCTTGATTGTTTTGTGTTATTTTAGTTTAGACTTTAGAGTGATTAATTACAACTACGAGAGATCATGAAGCATCTATATCCTCCACTAAGTGAGAGGCCACAAAGATAATACTAGTTAGTATATATATTGCCTTTTGAGTTTATTTAATTAGCTTTATTGTTCTAAGGTTTTTAGTGGAATTATGTTGTTATCTTAGTTCAGTTGATAAGAATGAGCTAAATATTTAGGATTCAGCTCATTTAAATCTTGTATTATGAGCACCTTATCATAATTCTTTCCTATAAGAATAACATTGTTCATAATTTCCATTTGAGTCAACGGGCTTTGGCTTGTAAAAATAACGTTAACTTCATAAAACCAAGAATGAATTTTTTTGAAAATGAAAATCCACGCCTTAAATTTTGTTTAGTATATTTTTTGTCCTATAACTATATGAGAACTTTCTTTTTTATTCAAAGCAAACAAAATTGAACAAAATGCAGAAATTCACACTTAAACATCGTATTCAAACATGTGACTTCAAACATACTAGTCACATGTTTAAATAAACCTTTACTGCATCAATAAGCTATTGATTGAAGTGACAATGATCTTACTTTGTAAGGAGAAGAACACAAATTTAAATATCCAGAAACGTACTTGCTGGGAGAGTTATTCTTTAACTGCTTCCGGCTCGAAAGGAATTAGTCTCAAATCTAATGTGATTTGGGATTCTGTTCCACCTAAAAAAATAAACATTTATTGTGTGTGTGGCTGAGTTTGTGTTCTTCATTTGATCTCTGTGCTGGATTAGTACCAATTTCTCTAACGCTTCCCAAATCACAATTTACATCCTCCTTATGCCTAGAAGTCTCTGTCCTTTTGTTAACCTTAATTTTGTCCCTCGTTCACAAAACTAATTCTTGTACTTGAGTTATACTAAAGCTGCTAAATCTTCTGTATTTAGAAACCCCTCATAACTTAGAAAATTCGATTCAAATTACAGCCTGTAGTGGTGCCTTGTGACGCTGAATTCGAAACAGAGCAAAAAGAAAAGGACATATATAAATGGAGCAGACCAACAGATTAACTAGGATACCCTATCCCGCTAACCCTCTTCACAGACAACAATATATTCTCATTGGCATCCAAATTCCACTTAGTGGAGATCCTAATAACCTTAGTTTTATATACTGTTGCGAGTCTTTTTTGCTGTGTTAAAAACTGATTGATTAAAGAATTATCAACCACTAAGTGAAATAATTGCGTTTTTTTATATATTATATGGTTGATCCTGGCTTAGTTGAAACCTCCCCAAGTGCACCACTGGGAGGGGGAAAAAAGTTGAATCTGTATGATCTGTTTATGATTTGAAACATGAAGGCCAATTCCTTTACTTTGTTGGAAGTGGCCTCTGAAACCTCATAAAAACCTTGCCCATCACAATCCCACCATTCTTCTGTCTCCAACAATTGACAAACTTCTTGTCACGTTAGCCTCCACAATTGAATTCATTACAACCACAGTGCCTCAATTATTGCAGATCCAATTATCACATATTCAACTTTTTCCACAACTTTTTCACCACGTTCCTTACAGTAGAGAGAGAGAGTTCCATGGAGAAAAATCTCATTTTGGCTCCTCCCACATTAGAAGATTGTGGACTTGGCCTTCCATAATGCTTCTAACTTTACCCTTTTCATCCCATATTCACCTAAAATAGAGTACCTACCCATGTGATGCACGGAAAAATTTATATACTACTATCTCCAATTCTTAATATAAAAGTTTATTTGATTTTTATTTTAGTTCTAAATATAAGATGCAAATCTATTTTGTCTTTCATATTTGTTTATTTTTTCCAAATTAGTCATTGTAATAATAGTAGTTCTAATCAATATACTTGATTAGTAAACATATTTTAGAAAACATAACATCTATTTATTATAAACAACTAATTTAACTAATTTCATTAATCTACTCAAATAAGTCAATTAACTCTTATATTAAGAACAAGAGATAGTACTAAAAGTCCTGAGTATATTAAAGGCTGGAGAATTTTGCTTGAGACATGTGAAGGGATGTAGTTGGGGGAATAGAAACATTAAAGAATAAAAAAATAGAAAGAGTAACTAAAATGGGTAAATGAAAAGACAGAAAGGCCACAAATTGTACACTAAATCACGTGCAGAGTTGATTGCTAGAGGCACATATCGTCTCCAGGGTTTTTGGTCCTAAAATCTCCCTTGTGTCTACCATTCCCAAGCCAATTGGAATAATAAAGGTCTTCTACAGATTTCTGTAATATAGAGGATATAAATTTAATAACAGAGGTTCACCAACTATTTATGCACAGGAAAACACAGGAAAAATGTTCATAATGAAGAGCCTAAACTAAAGAAGTCATGATATTTTAGTGTAGGACTAAATAAAAACATCAATCTATATATCAATCCAGACAACGAATAATTTTATTCCACAACACTAACTTTAAAACTCATATAAAAAGCCTGTGCACAAGTGGGTTTGCTCGCTCACTGCTGAAATAGCAAGAACAAACCAGCTGCCGAGAGGAGCAAAACGAAGAGGAAGAAACAGATGGCAAGAGAATGGAGAGAGCTGACCAGTTTAGAAACAAGGCTTGGAATGATTGGAAATGCTTGGGAGATCTTGTGGGTAGCTTTGGTTATGTTCTGCATAATGTCTGCAATAATATTTTCTTGTGCAGAAGGTGTATCCAAAGAGAAAACTTCTGGAGCTGCAGAATCAGAGCCTTATGGAGCACCATGTGGCGCTGCATGTGGCGCTGCTTGTGGTGCATGACTCTCTTCTTCTTTCTTCCAACTAATTCTCACACAATTCACAGACTTGAGGGTTTAGTCACAGTTCTACTGTTAGTTTTAATGCCTCTATGAGCAGCAGCAAGCTGCCAGAAAGTCTCAGATTCTGTAACCACAAGGTTTTGCAGAAAATGCTTAAGTTGCAAAATTTTGATTGTTTTGGGATTGCATAGTTATTCAGCGAAAACTGAAGGTTCATTATGTATCGAATGTCCTTGGCCATAGCCTTTCATTTCTTCCTTTGTTTATTTTCCTCCGCAATTCAAACACCATTCACTCCTAATACTAGAAGATGTTCATGTCACATAAATCTTTTGTTTAACGTGTTTCACCTGTTCACACAAAACAATCGAGTGAAAACCATTTGATTTATGATGAGAAAGTAGTTTTATTATTAAAAGGATTGGTCTGAAAAGAGTGAGCAAGAACTCAAACGCATATAAGCTAATTTCTGTTAGTTATGTATATGTGTGCTTTCATGTCTTCAATTTTGTATTTGTGAGTATTTACACTGAAATCTCAGAATAGATTTTCAAGATCACCATGTGCAGAATTAATAGTCATATCAAAGTACTGGAAGAATATAGTTGATGTGGGTCTTATTGTTTCTTTTGTTATTCTTCTTGCTTTTTTTTTTTTTTGGGGGGGTTCACCATGCTTTATTCTAGTTACAACAAAGTCCTCTGCATCTCCGTGAAGACTGAAGTGAAGACATACACCGTTTGTACTCTAAAATTCACCTAAACTTCACATTGGCGCTAGAATTCCAACTCAAAAGGTTTCAACAAGTACGAACAAATCAAATCAAACAAATTGGCAAAAATAATGAATTAATCACCAAACGAAAGCAAACTATTGCCATACGAAGTAATCTGGCTTATAGATGAATGAACAAAAGAAATTGAAATTTGAGAAATGCACAACTTGCATCTCACTAGGGAATTTGTGCACACTCCGCTCGTGATCGATCAAGATCTAAGCATCGTATGATTTTTCTTATTTTTCCTTCTTTATATTTATCATTTTCCATCCCTCAATCTATAACTTCACCTGTTAGTCATATCTTCGAAAATTTTGATGTTAACCCCTAGTACAATTTTGCTCGTCTAGAGGAAGACTTGAAGAATAAAGCAGATCTAATCATCATACTGGTGTTGGTGCTGATATTGTTCTTCTTCTGATGTTCGTGCTGATATTGGGGACTTCCATTCGCAATATTGCAGCTTTAGTTAACCCCTTTTGCTTTCTTTCTTTCATTCTTTCTTTTTATAATAAAAAAATTTGGGCGAGTTGGCTCTTGGAGTCCTGAAGGCTCATTAGTCTCAGGAGAGACTCTGAAAGTTTGTTTGTTTTTTTTTTTTTGCTTTCTATGGCAAGACAATTTACAAAAGGCAATTAAATGGTAGAATCTGGGGTAGTTGGTTCAACTAATCGCGTGAGGTTGTTCCATTACTGTGTTTAGCTTCTTATATGGGTCATGAAGTTATGATATCCTGGACTTGTATTTGCGGTGTAATTTTCCCATTCAGTTTTCAAAGTATACTAAGACTGGTAGTTAATATAAAAACTAAATAACTAACTTAGAAATATATTAAAAAAATTAGTTAAGTTGATTGTTCCTAACAAATATATACTTTTCTAAACTATTATTTTTAATTATGTGTATTGAGACTATTTCTTAAGGAGAACCTTTTCATATGCATAATCAACAGAAATATTTTGAAAAAAAATTATTACTTCTTCTTCTTAATATAAGAGTTGAATAACTAATTTAAAAATATTTTTAAAAAATTATTAAGTTGTTTATTTGTGACAAACGTGTGTAAATCTTCCTAAATTATTCTTTTCAATCATGTGCATTATATGATTAAATTATCCCTTAGAAAAAACCCCTTACAATCAATGGACATATTTTTTTTAAAAAAAAGAAACAAAATGAATTAAGATATTATATTTAGAATAAAATCTTCCCATCAACAAGCTCTCATATTAAAAATTGTAAGGAGTATAAATTTAAAAAAAAATTAAGATCTTATATTAAAGATCAAAATTAATCTCTAAATAGCTTTTATATTAAAAATACAAGGTAGCACCGTCACCAAAAAAAAAAAAAAAGGAGGCAGTATTATTCCTCCACCATTGCTAATTGGCTTTTTTTTTTTTTTTGGTGACTTGGCGATGTTTGCTGCGTTATTACTCCATACACACACACACACACAAAAAATTCAAATATCTTAACCGATTCCTAAGAGCATGCAATTTTTAACACCTAAAGCCACGTTTGGATTGCCATTCGAAGTTACAAAATTACCTTAGAGTATGTAAACTGAAATTGTATTATGAGTTGTTTAAGACTTTCAATGGACTTTTACCCGACTAACGTCTGAAGCAAAAGTTGAGTGTTTCTCAACAACGATAAAAGCCACTTGTGAGCAATGTTTTAAAAGCCGGACCGAAAGTCGAACCGGAAAGATCAACGGGTCATGGTTCAATCGGTCGGATCGGTTGGGCCGTTTAATCGAACCGGTGACATAATAATTAATTTAAAATAATATTATACACATATAATTAGTATATATAAAAAATATCAAATTATTAAATAATTTAGAAATGCATTTAAATAATCTAAAATTATAATGAAATCATTGAAAAAGGACTAAAACCTTATATATTTAAATTTATGTATGTTTAAAATATTTAATGATATTACAAATTATCAATTCATTTAAATCAAAATATTTTTTTAAAAAAAGACCAAATATCAAAACAAAAAGACTAGCGACTCACGATTTTAACACCACAATATATGAAATTTTCAATGAAATAATACTATATGGTTATAAATAGTCTAAAAATATATTAGGATATTAAGGGGATCAATTTTTTTATTTTTCTTCTATTTTTTTAAATTTTTTAGTATTTTTTAGTCGGGCTAAAAAACCGTCCGGTTTTCTGAAAACCGTTCCGGTTCCCGGTCCAACTCCGGTTTCTGGCTTAATAACGGCTCAACTCCGGTCCAATCCGGCTCAACTATGTGAACGGTTTTTTTGGTCCAAACCGAGCCGTTAACGAGTTCGGGTGACGGTTTAACCGGTCCGACCGTCCGGTCTGGTCCGGTTCTTTAATCATTGCTTGTGAGTGTTTAATAAGCTCATTCACCATTACAAAGAGTATTTAATATCCATTCAAATTACCACCTGCCAGATTTGCCCTTCTCTCTCTTCCCCCTCACAGCCGCACATCTCTCTTCTGCGAACTCTTCTTCCTTTCACCCTTTCTCTTTTGCAAGCATCTCCCTTTCATCATCAGTCGCCTGGTCCCGGTTCTCCACAAGTAGTTAAAGACGCCACAAGAAATGTTGCCGAAAAGAGTATACCTCAATCTCTCTTTAATCCTATGATTAGACGATGCATCATTAATTACCCGCATATCAAATACACAAGTCTACTTTTTCCTCCCTTTTCCTAGTTATTTAAAGCAGTTTATCTGCTGGTTATCTTATTTTAACATGTAAACACTTCTTTTCTCATATATCAATTTGCCTTGTTTCCAAAAACAAACTTTCCATTATCAATTTCACGGGAAAATTCCGTAAATGCTGGGGTTGATAACCAGAATATTAACCAGAAATATAAATACACATGTGCCACAAGACGTCGCTCTCTACAACAGGAGCTCATGCTCAACCTCTCTTTGTTTACAAACACCAAAGAGAGATTAAGATGTACTTGGAAGAAGGAGCAACAAATCCTCTAAAAACAGCTTTAGTGAACAAAAGATTGGGAATAAAAAAAAAAAATTAGAATTACCAAACGCACCGTAATTCAAAAGGAAAAACAGCATACTTAGAAAGCATCCTAAAAATCCCTTTTCCTTAAGGAATGGTATCTAAAGTCCGTTTTAACTAACGGGAGTGGGAAACTCAACTCAGCAATGGATTCAAGATTGCAACTTCATCAGAAGCGTTCAATAGCCAGCCCGCACCCATCAATCGTCAATTATGTACATCAAACGATATTATTGGAGAAATTTTAAAATACACTTTAAAGGATATCTAATCTGTAAGAGTCAATTCTCCTACAATGTCTGTGAAAAATTAATATTGATTTGAGGAAGCCCCACCTTGTGAAAAAAAGGAGGAATCCCACTACCAAAAACAGAACCAAACTTGAATCCGGCACCAATATCATCAGATTGATACAGGTGAACGTCCACAAATTCAAATGCCAAGCCTGAATGTTTCAAGCAGGAATTTGGTTAGATTCTCGCAATCTCATGGTCTTGGCATGCAGCCTCTCCATAAATCCCGGATTAGCCCTGAGTCTCTGCTTCACATATGAAGCCCGAGCGTCATCTGCCAATTTGTTAGCTTTCCCAGCCTCCTCAATAAGGGAAAGAAGTGTCCTTAAGCAGTCTTTCCTGTTTTCTTCCCGATGTTCGAACCTTCAAAATAGGGGGAAGCAAGATTTTAGACATAATTGTAGTTGCTTTCATGTTATCAGCAATGGGCCAAGAACCAAAGGGTTACAGAAGTGGATAGCAAATCAATAAATTATTACACAGATAGAACATCACCTCTCACTAGTTATGGTAAGTTCGTCTTTCCCGGGATGGTAACGTTTTCCAACTAATTCCCTCAGTCGACGAAATTGGTATTTTGAAAGCCCAAGCTCCTTTACTGTAACAGACAATTTGACTTTTCTGTTTTTTGGATGCCAAGCATCACCGCCAGGTGCAAAGACTACCCGAGTTTGCCATCGGAGAATTGGACCTTCACCAGGTGGGTCATCTAAGTCCTTTTTCTTGTCAAGTAAATCAGTTTTGTCAAACTGTGGAAGCTCCTCCGCTTCCATCATCTTCATGTATTCTGCGACCATTTCGTCCTCAAACTGCTTAAATTGTTCATAAGCTTCCTCAGGTTCAAGCTCCCCTCTTTCACACATATCCCCTAGTGCATTGAATTTTTCTTCCACCTTCTTTTTTATTTCATCTAGAAAAGACATTTCACCCAATACAAAAATCAGTAGATTATCAGATGTAGCTCAAATAAACAAAGTTGAAATTGCTCGCTAATTGCTTATCAAAACATGCAGAGAATGTCAGAAGCATGCCATGCTAAAATTTAAGGCGTGCACATAGATTAAATTCAATCAAGATCAAACTCTTAACCCCCTGCTCCACTGTAATATGATCTGTATAGCCAAAAATACCAAGCACCAACCAATTAATGGAGTGAAAACAAATCCCGTTCAGGAAGATACTTGTTACACCAAACACTCCCTCAGACTCACAAACAACTTTTATCATTACCAATGCGGACAATACAAGCCAAAGAATATCAAATAGAAAGAAACATGCCAAGTTTTCAAATATTATATAGTTTACCAGATGATTAAAACTGGAAGCCAGGTCAAGATAGTAACTTTCCTGATCATCACTCATCATTTTCATAATCATGAACTACGATATGATAAAACAATATAAATATATATATTTGCGCTTGCTAGGGCGTAGACATGAAATTGCATAGATGACACTGAAACAAAGTTATGCCTAAACTCTCAAGGTTTTGCTCAAGGCTAGCCTCTTGGAAGTGAGGTGATATGTCTAGACGCACAATCAATCAGTCAATTGCAATTTTTTGAAGTGCTTCAAGTCTTAGACATAGATAAAGAAATCTTCTAAAGAGAATCTCAGAATCCCCATTCAAGCATCACGTTTGGCGCCATCCAATATTACTAATGGAGGGGGGGGGGGGATGAACCAAGAATTTTATACTAAAAGAAACCATAAACAAAAGCAAAGGGCCCAGTTAAAGAACAACGTTTTACCTGGAAGGAGTTTGTCCCAGCTAAGCATATCTTCCAGAATCTGCTCGCACTCTTTTGTGTCCATAAGCGCTCCGTGTTTAACCCCATCCTCAACAAGCTCAGCCCACTTCTTCTCGTCCATGTTGAAGTATTCGTCTTTTGCCATCCTCTTCATAACAACGTCCCTTGCATTATATAAATCATCAATCTCATCATCGGTCTCGTGAATCTCCTCAAAATCTTCTTCAAACTCCTGGTCATTAACATCATCAATTGGCTGCCTCTGGAATTCATCCAGCAACTCGTCATCTGTCTCCTCATGCTTCTCCACTAATTTTCTCCGCAAAATTGATTCAAAAATCGTTGGAAGTGCTTCTTCATCGCCCCCAAAGTACTTCTCTATCTGTGTTTTAAGATCTAAAAACCAAAGTATCCTTAAATATTTTGCGGGGCATAAAATGAAATCACAACACGTCAAATGTATGAAGTCCAAGATTAAACATTGGAACGCACATATAACGCAAGTCCACAGGCACAAAGCTCATCAACAAATTCAGCTACACTAATATAAATCAAATCAAGTGGGTAAACCGCGTCAACATATTTTCTATCTATTATACCATTTATCTTAAATGGCGTATATTGAAAAACTCGTTAGTTGCAAAAAGGAAAAGGAGTGATAATTAAAACATAAAGCATTTCCAGTGCAACTCCAATCAATTTCAGCCTGCTTCAGATTCGTTTAGAGCAAACTCGTAAAAGCGAGATAAACTACATTCACAACAGCCAACAGACATCTTTGTAGTTACCTTTGTTAGCCACATCCTGGACGCCGGCAAGGACATCCTTTTTCACGGGAGGCGCCACGCTCGTTTCAGTAGAAGGGTTGGGGTTTTCATTGGAGTCGTCGCCGCCGGAGGAGAAGAACCGGAGGCGGGAGCGAGTGGAAGTGGCGAGCGAGGCGATTGAGGAATTAGGGTATGGGGAGTGTGAGGAAGGAGACTGGAGAAGACTGCGAGTGTAGAGAGAGACATTGCTGAGCAGAGTCCGCTTCATGGCTCTCTAGGGTTTAAGCTTTGATCCGACTCAGAATTCAGCGTCCCGATCTTGCAGCCATGGGGTTTCTCGCTTCTTTCTACTTCGCAGTGACAAGTAAGCCACCACTGTTTCTCCAAAACAATACTATAATAGAATTTCATACCAGCGTAATTATTCATTCATAGTATCTTAAGCAATTTTAATTTAAAATTGGAAGTATCATCATATTTATTTGTGAAAATTTCTACATTTATCGGGCATCTAAGATACAAATGTTTATGCCAAAAAAGACACAAATGTTTAGATGGTCATGCTGTTCTTTTTTTTTTCCCTAAAAAATATTTAGATGCAGTACCTAAAATTTTTAAATAGTTTTATAAATTTTATGCCATTTTTAAATAAAAATGAATATATTTTCTTGGAATAATGACGAGAACCTGAGAATTGTATAATCCTTAATGAAGAATTTCTGCAAAAATATGTTATTATTTTCAAGTCAAATCTAATCAAAATCTACTAAGGTGTAAGAAACAAATCTTATTTAAATTTTAATAATTTTTAGACTTTTTTCCTGTCTTTTTTCCTATTTTGTTATCTTTCAAACTATATAAAAAGATGGTGCAATTATTTTAAAACTGTTAGATTGTATTTTACATTTTTACGTGCTGAAAAATTTCTCAAAAATAATTTTTGTTATGAATTTAATGACCATAAAAAGTCATGGTTATGATTTAGGATCATCATCCAATTTAAAGCATATCCTATGCATAACTTAAGATAATAAAATCTTCTTACTAGAATAATATTCAAATATTATAATACTTTCTAGTTTTAAATATAAAACCCAATTTTAAGAGATATAACATTCCTTTTTAAAAGATTTTTATTGCAATTATAAGGAAAAGTTAGAATATATTTTCTAATATGTTCCCTATTTTGCAAATTATTATATTTAATTAATAACCAAATCAATATTAATCTAAGATCAAGATCATTCAAGCCCATTTTCTTAAATATTGACTCCTCACACACTTTCCCCTTCCATGTTCCTCAAATTTCAAAATGTAACATTCAAAACACTCACGCCCTCTATTTCTCATATATTTATTATTTTTCTTAAGTGGAAACAAAATTTTAATCAGAACAATGGAATACCAAATATTATTAGGAAGACAAAGCCTCCAATCATACTTGGAATTCCATTAACTGACCAAAATCAGTCTCCATAGCTAGTTCAACCAATTTGGGTGAATCATTAAACATAGTTGTGTGATTTGTATCTCACGTCATCCTTGCTCTTTTATAACATCCATTTTTCTCTTTTTATACTTATTTGATCGATATGGGACTTCAGATTTTACTTATGGTGTGATTTCTCTGATTTGTTAAAAGAACAAATATTCTATATCAGAGTATAATATTAGAATCTATGCTTTTAATTTCTCTCCATTCACCCTCACTTCCATAGCAAAACACAACTTTTAACACAATTCATGCTACATAGGAACACATCAGGATAAAATGTTTGTTTAATTAGTGGTAAATTTGAAGATAAGAACTAGGATGCAATTCACAATAAGTGGAAAGCAACTCTTCTCAACCCTATCACATATCTTCAACTATATATAAATGTCTTCTGTTTTGCACATGATTTATGATAGATTGCATATAACTGAAAAAGAACTATAACCACTAAATATATGTTGCACCTGGATCCTCAAATGAATTCTACATGCCTTAATAAATTTTGCGATGAAAGATTTTTCGCCAATTTTCCCATTGATCGATCCTTCACCCTCCATTATGAAAACAAGTCAAACAATTATGTAGCTCAATTACGCATAACTACACCATAATTCTAAGTTAATTTCATTAAGTTTGCAATAATATAAAATTTATCACATGATCAACCTTGTATGAAAGAAATGGCTTTAAGATGATATATATGACCATATTTTCTTTGGAATGCAGGGTCATACTCAGGCATTGATACCCGAATGACACATTTTCAGAAATTTCCCGTTGGCAAATTCATGCCTTTCGCCCGTATACTTGCTCTCATTTTCTTTTGCTGATCGCAAGTTCATGCTGACCCATCTCCAATTAGCTCATAAGTAGATCATTCCGTCCATCCTACACATACAACGGCCTCTGCCACAAGAGATAGAATTGAAGGAAGAAAATTCTTAGTATTAACTAACAATTGATGCATAAAAATCATGTTCGAATATGTAATTTCTTCATAGCTATTGACCAATGATCACATAAGTGCTTAAAGAGTGTATAATAAAATGGTAAGGCCTGTGAACTTAGCACCAAATACATTCATATGCCCTCTCTATTAAATTCATGATCTAGTTCACGTGGTTACAAACTGCTGTGAGCCTATTCTTTATCGGACTCACTCATGTCCTCCTCATCAAGATCAAACTCTAAATCTTCACTGTCATCAGCTGACTCTGTTTCCTCTCCATCTGACTCTGTTCTCTCCCCCAAAAGTTCTTTTCTCAAATCATCGTGAGCTTCTTCAGGCTTCCCTGCTAATATTCTCGACAATATCCCCTCAAAGATCTCTGGTATAGCTCCGTCATCACCCTCCCCGAGCTTCGATATGCGCTTCTTCAACTCTGAAACCGTAAGAAGGGAAGAAAACAAATTGTATGAAAACCAAAATATCTATAATGAAACATTCAGATTATTACAGAAATCAATAAACATTAGCAGACGCATTTCATCAAACATCTTAAGCGCACCCAAACAGGGACACACCGGACGAATTAGAAGCCTAAAATTGAGGAGTTGCTCAAAATGAATGAGAGTAAAACAAAGACAAGTTTTAAAGTTTAGAGATTGAATTTGACTCGTTACCTTCGTTGCTGATAACATCCTCAGCTTGAGAGTGATCATCTCTGTTGTGGGCTTGGGGGGACGCAACTTCATTTGACAAGTTGCTTCTGGAAGAGAAAAATCTGGGTACGACGGAGTGAGCAGAGTAAGCAGAGGAAGAGAAGAAAGGAAGCACATGGTTATGCAATAGGAGATCGCGCGCCCGGAAAGAAAGATTTCTGAAGCCAGTTCGTAACATCGTGGAAAGCAAGGTTACAGTTTGGTCACCGTCTAATCTCTCTATTAAATATAAATTAGAAAATTAGAAAATTGTGAGCCAAGAGATATGGGTTTTGGAAATTTTTAATGTCAATATTTTTTTAACTCGCACATATATTTTTTAAATATAAAACTCCCACATATATTATATAAAATTTCAACTCACAATCTTATGTTTTTTAAAAATATCATAATTTTTTTTCACAAATATAGAGTATCATTATGTAATATATAGACCCTGTGGCTACTAACAAATATCTTGTATATGAGATTTGATAAACTCTGTAAATAAAAAATATTTATTATAGACTAAATAACGAATGATTAATATGTGGTTCAAACATTAAAATGAAAATAAAATAAATCGACAATAAGCATGACATGGTAAAAATAATCATTTAGCATAATCTGAAAATCCCTCTTCCTCTTATATTTATTGTTTTCTTTGTTTTGTTTGTTGTTTTCTTTGTTGGAGACGAGAATTTTAATCAAATCAACCTCATACCCAATATCATAGAGAAGACAAATGCATCTAATAATACTACCTCCGTTCTTTAATATAAAGCTTTATTTGACTTTTATTTTGATCCTAAATATAAGACCATAATCCACTTTATCTCTCATATTTATTTATTTATTTCTAAGATAGTCTTTACAATAATGATAGTTCTAACCAATACATTTGATGAATAAAGATATTTTAAGAAAAATAATATCTATTTATTACAAATAATTAATTTAACTAGTTTTCTTAATTTATTTCATCTTTTTAACCTCGACTCTCCCCTTCTCCTTTTTATTTGATCAATACGAGACTTTTTCTTTTACTCATCATACGATTTACTTGTACAGTGCAAATCTCTTATATCAAAGTATGTTATATTATGATTTACGTCTTCTGTCCCTCTCTATAGGCTAGCATCCTTGCTGCCAATTTATTTTCACAAGACACAACAAATAAATTGCATAAGACGCCATACATAGCACATTTCTTGTTAATTCACTGATCAAGTAGATGACATATCCGTTGGCATATTTAAGCAATCAATTAGCAGCAATTCAATGATAATTAAGAACTAAGTGCAATGCAATTCACAACTAGAGGCTTGCGTAAGGATGAAAGTACTAGATTTGAAGACATCAGAATAACGGAGGTCAAAGTAGTTAAAAAAAAAAAAAAAGGCAATTGGTGGCACTAACGTCAGTTCACATGGCGTGACGGATGCAACATGCAACAGCTACCACTCACATTGACAATTTTTATTAGCTTTGCCTTTTTATTTGAGCAATGATGAAATTTTTTAAAAAATAAATATTAATTTCGTATCCTAAAATATTAATTCCATTTAGTTATAAACTAAATAATGTATTTACTGTTCAAACATTAAAATTAAAATGTATATTATAACATGATAAAAATATTCACTCTAAACATCTCTAGATTTATTTCTATTAACTAATTAAAAGTATAGCCTACACAAGCTTTTTCCTCATGTATTTGTTGTTTTTTTTATTGGAAACATAAAATTTTAATCAAACCAACTTGATACCAAATATTATAAGGAAGACAAAAGCCTCTAATAATATTTGATATCCAGTTGATTGATCAAAATTAGTCTCCATATTCAACTAGTTCAACTAATTTGGGTGAACCATTTAAGAATGGTTGTGAGATTTGTATCCCATGCCATCCCTTCCTCAACTCTCATTTTGTCATACTTATTTGATTGATATGGGATTTTTGTTTTTACTTATCATGTGATTTGCTTGAAGCGCAGGTATCTTATGTCACAATATGATATATTAGAATTTATACCTTATATTCCTTTTTATCCCCCCTACCTCTCCACCTCCGACACTAGTTTATTTTGCAAAACAACAATCAAATTACAAAAAAGGACATATAAGGCACAATACTTGTTAATCACCACTAATAATCCAACAAATGACCTTTGCCTTGGCATATTTAAGCAGTAGTTAGAACTTAGAACAAGTCATGCTACATGCAAATGCATAAATTAAAAGCATAGCCTACAAAGGCCTCTTCCTCATATATTTATTGGTTTTTTTTATTGTAAACATAAAATTTTAATCAGATCAACTCACTACCAAATATTATAGGGAAGACAAAAGCCTCTAATAATATTTGGTATTAAGTTGATTGACCAAAATTAGTCTCTATATTCAACTAGTTCAACCAATCTAGATGAACCATTTAAGTATGGCTGTGGTTTGTATCTCATGCCATCCCTTTTCTTTTATAACCTTAACTCTCTTTTTGTCATACTTATTTGATCGATATGGGGCTTTTGTTTTTACTTATTATGTGATTTACCTAAAGAGCATATATCTCAAAATATGGTATGTTACGATTTATGCCTTCTATTCCTCTCTATCCACCCCTCACCTATTCACCTTGGTTGCTAATTTATTTTGCAAAACAAAAATTAAATTACCAAAAAGGACATATAAGGCAAAGTGCTTGTTAATCACTACTAATAATTCAATAAATAACCTATACCATGGCATATTTAAGCAGTGGTTAGAACAAGTCATGTTATATGGAAATGCATAAATTAAAAGCATAGCCTACAAAGGCCTCTTCCTCATGTATTTGTTGTTTTTTTTATTGGAAACATAAAATTTTAATCAAGTCAACTCAATACCAAATATTATGAGGAAGATAAACTCTCTAATAATATTTGGTATTTAGTTGATTGACCAAAATTAGTCTCCATATTCAACTAGTTCAAGCAATTTGGATGAACCATTTAAGTATGGTTGCGTGGTTTGTATCCCACGCCATCCCTTCTCTTTTATAACATTGACTCTCCTTTTGTCATACTTATTTGATCCATATGGGATTTTTGTTTTTACTTATTATGTGATTTACCTAAAGAGCATATATCCCAAAATATGGTATGTTACGATTTATGCCTTCTATTCCTCTCTATCCATCCCTCACTTGTTCACCTCAGTCGCTAAGTTATTTTGCAAAACAAAAATTAAATTACCAAAAAGGACATATAAGGCAAAGTGCTTGTTAATCACTACTAATAATTCAATAAATAACCTATATCTTGGCATATTTAAGCAGTGGTTAGAACAAGTCATGTTATATGGAAATGCATAAATTAAAAGCATAGCCTACAAAGGCCTCTTCCTCATGTATTTGTTGTTTTTTTTATTGGAAACATAAAATTTTAATCAAATCAACTTAATACCAAATATTATGAGGAAGACAAAAGCCTCTAATAATATTTGGTATTCAGTTGATTGACCAAAATTAGTCTCCATATTCAACTAGTTCAACCAATTTGGATAAACCATTTAAGTATGGTTGTGTGGTTTGTATCCCATGCCATCCCTTCTCTTTTATAATATCGACTCTCCTTTTGTCATACTTATTTGATCGATATGGGACTTTTGTTTTTATTTATTATGTGATGTACCTATAGAGTAGATATCCCAAAATATGGTATGTGACGATTTATGCCTCATATTCCTCTCTATCCATCCCTCACTTGTTCACCTCGGTTGCTAAGTTATTTTGCAAAACAAAAATTAAATTACCAAAAAGGACATATAAGGCACAGTGCTTGTTAATCACTACTAATAATTCAATAAATAACCTATACCTTGGCATATTTAAGCAGTGGTTAGAACAAGTCATGTTATATGGAAACGCATAAATTAAAAGCATAGTCCACAGAGGCCTCTTCCTCATGTATTTGTCGTTTTTTTTTTAATTATTGGAAACAAAATTTTAATCAAATCAACTTAATACCAAATATTATGAGGAAGACAAAAGCCTCTAATAATACTTGGTATTCAGTTGATTGACCAAAATTAGTCTCCATATTCAACTAGTTCAAGCAATTTGGATGAACCATTTAAGTATGGTTGTGTGGTTTCTATCCCATGTCATCTCTTCTCTTTTAGAACCTCGACTCTCCTTTTGCCATACTTATTTGATTGATATGGGACTTTTGTTTTTACTTATTATGTGATTTACGTAAAGAGCATATATCCTATATATGTCAAAATATAGTATGTTAGGATTTATGCCTTCTATTTCTCTCTATCCACCCCTCACCTGTTCACTTCGGTCACTAATTTATTTTGCAAAACAAAAATTAGATTGCCAAAAAGGACATATAAGGCACAATGCTTGTTAATCACTACTAATAATCCAATAAATGACCTATACCTTGCCATATTTAAACAGTGGTTAGAACAAGTCATGTTGTATGGAAACGCATAAATTAAAAGCATAGCATACAAAGGCCTCTTCCTCATGTATTTGTTGTTTTTTTTTAATTGGAAACATAAAATTTTAATCAAGTCAACTCAATACCAAATATTATAAGGAAGATAAAAGTCTCTAATCATATTTGGTATTTAGTTGATTGACCAAAATTAGTCTCCATATTCAACTAGTTCAAGCAATTTGGATGAACCATTTAAGTATGGTTGTGTGGTTTGTATCCCATGTCATTCCTTTTCTTTTATAACCCTGAATCTCCTATTGCCTTACTTATTTGATCGATATGGGACTTTTGTTGAGACTTTTATTTTTACTTATTACGTGATTTACTTGAAGCGCAGATATCCTATATACGTCAAAATACGGTATATGAGGATTTATGCCTTCTATTCTTCTCTATTGAACCATCACCTGTTCATTTTTGTCGTTAATTTATTCTGCAAAATACAACAATTAAATTACAAAAAATACATTTGGTAAAAAAAAAAATTACAAAAAAGACATGTAGGGCACAATGCTTTTTATCTCCACTAATCCAATAAATGACCAGTGCCTTGGTATATTTAAGCAGTGGTTAGAATAACTCATGCTACATGAGAATGCATCAAATTAAAAAATGTTTTTTCAAGTAGGACCAATTTCAAGGGTACGAACTACAATGCAATTCACAACTAGAGACTGGTTTCAGGGCGAAAATAAGTGTGCAGTGAAGTATTAGAGGGAATCAAAATGCTACAAGCAATATTTAAAGAAGCGGAGGTCAAAGTGCTTCCAAAAAACCCGGGGGGGCATGAACATCACTGAATTGGGCAATTTCTACTAGATGTGATTCAACAATAATTTTAAAAAATTAATAAATATTAATTTCATATCTTAATTAACATATTAACTGGAAGGTGTAAACAATAATATTCACATTCATGAACAAAAATTATTAGTTAATTTAATAAATTGTATGCAAAGTTTAAAAAAATATTATCAGAGGATTCAAAGTTATAACAATTAATACAAGGTCAAAAAAGTTATGGTAATTAATTTCTTTCAATATGATTTTTAAAATTTATATTCTTAAATGCAATTTTAATAGAAAAAACTGTCTACAATCTTTTTATTTCAAACATATTCGCACTGAATTTTCATCTTTTATAATTTTTATTCAGTCATGACTGAAATTTTAAAATTTAATTCGTTGACTCAAATTTTTCAAGTTTTAACCATCTAATTCATTGATCTTTATTTTATTTAAAAAACAACCAATCTGTTAGAATTGTGTTGTAATTGAGTGATAAAATGCAGTAATTAACAGATTAAATAACCAAAACTTGAGAGACTGAGTTGCATCAAATTAAATTTCAAAACCTTGGTAGTAATCAAGTCAAAATTTATAAAACTAGATAATTAATTTTTCTTAGCATTTTTCAGGATTAGAAAAAGAAAAGTTACTCAAATCAAGTTATATAAGTCTACCTTTGATCTTATAGCTTACTCGATTCTTTCCTATCTTTGTATTATTAGCTTTCCTTCTTCAGTTTCCTCTTTCCCTCAATTTCAAAATTTCGAGCAAGTTGAAATCGTATATCTTATAAAGTGAAGTGCAAAGGAATGAAGTAATTTTTAAATTGAATATTTTTTACTAGTTTTATATTAACAGAGATAACACAGGAAAATGTGAAAGCAAAACATCTCACATTCCAAATTCCCTCCTTCTCGCAAAGTGCCATTTGGGAATTAAAATGTACATATCAAGCTTGGTTGGAGAAGATAAATAAAAAATCTTGGTCATAACCTTTATTTTTTCTTTTTTTTCTATGTATAGGTATCCTCTTATTAGAGATGTTATCAAACGCTAAATGTAGACACCTCTAATTTGTTGGGTGAAATTTGTGGAAATATAAAAATGGGCTCTCCAAGCTTATAACCCATGGTGATAAGCCCATATTTTCACCAAAAAAGGAGCCAAGCCCACATAAAGCTCTCATAACTCTTGAGTCTTGATAAACTTGACTTTTTCCGACTATGTCTAAGAAAAATAATTAATTCTTTAAAACGTGATGAATTAAAACTTGAATTCTTAATATAAGAGGTACTCATATTTAGTATCACACAATATCATGAAATGTGCTTAGAGGAAAAAAAAACTTGACTTTTTCCTCAGGCCACAAATATGATAGATTAATCCGTGTTCTCTAGTTCAAATTGTAAGATAATTTTAATTATATTTGACTAAAATATTCATAATTTATTAAAAAAAATTAGTGCTTAAAAAAGTATGAGTAGGAAACAAGGCTGTGCTTCGAAATTCCAACCAAGGGAGTACTTTGAAAATGTAAAACAATATTTTTCTCTTCCACTATTCTGGGCTTTCTGAATGAGGGCGTTGGAGCTGCTTCTCCTGGCTTCACAACCAAAGTTTTTCTGTTCATTATTTAAATTATTTAATAATACCAAACTTCAAAAGTTCACAGGCTTTGATGATGATGATGATAATAATTAATTGGACGTTTCATTAGGTTTGTGATGGGCAGGACATGTTATGAAAACTACATAATCATTCATCATGGAATAACAAAAGACATTAAAAATAATAAAAAATATTGATATTGAGATCTAGGTGGGGATGAGTAAAAGCAAAGAAAACTATGAAAAAGAAAGTTCTTTATGATAATAAGCATCTTCAGATGTGCCAAAAAGGAATGAGGATCTATTTATTTAATAATATGTATGTATGTATGTATGTATATAGTTGAGATTATTATCGATTAAAAATAACTCATAATGAGTGATTTTAATTTGTAGAAAAATAAATAGTATTTTTCCTTATTTGCTTGGTTATTTTCAACAATACCTTTAATTGGAGAGAAGTGGTATCTTAAAGTAGTGTTGTGGAGGTCATTATCTTTCATCAACCAAAAACTAACATGTGACTGACTTCAAGACAAGAACTATCTTGCTTCTTACTTTAAAATAATGACTTATCAATCTAACAAAATGAAGAGAGGATCTAGCAGCAATCGCAACTTCAACATGAATTCTCACAGGATTAATTCTACTTTGTACAAGTTTCATATACTCTTCTGATCCTAAATATAAAACCCTTATACAAGTGTGTATAAGGGTCTTATATTTAGGACTAGAGGAGTATTTATATTTCTCATATTTGCCCTTTTTCCCTCTTAGGAATCTATATTGAAGAACAAGTTACAAAACTTTACTAAGGAATCATGTTGAAAGATGAAGGTGCAAGACAGAATTTTACAAAAGAAAGCATTAATTATACGTATTTTTCTAAGAACATAATCCCAGGGGCTAAAACATGGGAGACTAAAAAGTCTCAGATGATTGAATTAATGATAGTCAGGCCTAAACATTTTTTAAAATTTTTTTGTAAATCTTTATTTAAATAATTACAGTTGCTTAATTATAAATAAGGCATTTTGAGTAGTTTCAAATGTAATTATCACTGGGATTTCTATTTACAGTTGTTTGAATTGCTGTATACAACTCATTTTTCACGATTATCCACCGCAGCCTAACTATCATTAATTTTCTTTAAATTTAAAACCATTCTCGCTGAAAAAAGAGAGAGAGAGAGAGATGGTAGAGTCTACCTACACAATTTTGTTTCTGCTCTAGACCTTGAACAATGTCAATGAATTTAGGTATAAGTGGGGCTCATGTTGAAATTGTTTTTACATGCATGGGTCAATCTAGTTTTCATTTCAATAAAAATGACAAAGCCAGAGGCTAATGGTAATATAATACTCTTCAGCTCACTACAGTAAGATCTGATTAATTAATTTGAGAAGATTAAGGATATTAGCTAAATTAGTTAATATGATTTTTTTTTCTAAAACATCCTAATCATTTTTCTTAATTCCCTTCCCCCTCTCTCCTACTTAATTATTATTGGAAAAATATCAATATACTCCTCTTGTCCTTAATATAGGATCCAATTGAGTTGGTTTTGGTCCTAAATATAAGACCCATTTCTTATATTTATCAATTTTCTCTAAATTATCCCT
Organism: Neltuma alba; assembly: GCF_004799145.2. Lineage (NCBI taxonomy): Eukaryota > Viridiplantae > Streptophyta > Magnoliopsida > Fabales > Fabaceae > Neltuma > Neltuma alba. The sequence continues at coordinate 25,508 of NW_021633674.1, forward strand.
ATAGATATTCCCTCAACCATAATCAAGTAAAAGAGGAAAATAGGGTATTAAGAAAGATGATTATGGTATTTTAGGAAAAACGTGTCACATTTCTTATAATTAACTAATTTACCTAGCTTCCTTAATCTAATCAAATTAGTTAAATGGGTCTTATATTAAGGACCGGAGGAGTAGTTAATTTGGACAAAAATTGATAAACATGTAAAATATGTCTTATATATAGGACTATCATCAATTATCAAATTAAGTCACACATTAAGGACTGAAAGAGTAAACATATTTTTGCATAATGATGAGAAAATACATAATTTACAATTCACAGATTTATACTACCTTTAATTCTAATTATAAGACCTTATTTGTAAACTATAAACGAGATTTTATAATTAGGATATGAGGTAGTATATATTGTAAACAACATCAAGAATCAAGAAGTAAAATATAAGCCAATATATTAAAACAAAAGATAAAATCTCCAATTAAGTAAAACAAATTCGATGAAAGAAGAAAATGTAAAAATAAAAGTGAAATGAAAAAGAGTATGAAGTAAAACAAATCATATCATTATAAAATAATACTATCTCCGGTCCTTAATATAAGAGCTCATTTAATTTTTATTTCGGTTTTAAATATATAACTCCAATACATTTTAGATCTCATATTTATATATTTTTTAATCAAAATAGTTCTTGTAATAATGATATTTCTAACCAATACATTTGATTAGTAAGGATATTTTAGAAAAGATAACACATATTTATTATAAATAACTAACTTAACTATTTTTCTTAATCTACTCAAATTAGTTAATTAACTTTTATATTAAGGAGCGAAGGTAGTAGATAACTATTAATTACTGTCCTTAGATCCAGTGAAAAAGACTCTATCTCTTTAATAATGCATCAAATTTAAATGTTACAGGTTAAAAGAAAAGAGTAGATGATTTATTTATTAGCCGGCTAGTGCATGTGACACAGAAACAACCGTAGTTTACTAGACAGACACACATTTAATAATACAAAGTATGCGCCGAAGAGCTTACATTTGACACTCATCAATTGTCATCCATTAACGTAGCACAGCTCTATAATGTTGTGAGAAAGCAGATTATGAGCTGACTCAATTCTGGAATATTGCTGTAATATGATGCTACTTTAATTTTTTTTTTTGATCTGATGATGCTACTTTAATTGAAATTATGACTATGATGAGGTGGCTGCATTGAATTTTCTGTCACACAGCTTTCGGCTCAATGCCAGGCCTTAATCTTATTGGACCTTCTAAATATAATCATAAACATGTTTATGTGCTTAATTAAGCATCATACCGTAGCTTTTCCAAAGTTAGAGAAGCCCACCGTGTTGCCTAATTAATTAATTAATTGAAAAGCATTAAAAAGAAAAACAAGACTGGTTCCTTTCTGCATAGCCAAAGAGAAAGAAATTCGTCCTTTTCTATGATCAGTATGATTGCAACCTTTGAGCCACTGATTTCAAACTAATTTGATACTCCTCCGGTCCTTATTATAAGACCCAATTTGACTTTTTATTTGGTCCTAATTATAAGACCCAATCCATTTTGTCTCTTATATTTATGCATTTTTTTCCAAGATAATCCTTCTAATAATGATAGTTTTAGCCAATATACTTAATTAGCAAGGATATTTCAGGAATGACAACACTTATTTATTATAAATAACCAACTTAACTTACTTCCTTAATCTCCTCAAATAAGTCAATTGGGTCTTATAATTAGGATCGGAGGAGTATCACAGAGGCCACTTAAATTAACTAACTTAAAAAAACTGATTATCTAAGAACCTTTGAGGTACAAGAAACAGAAATTGCACTCACCTAATGGCTTAATTATTGTCCAGATGACAAATCAAGTGTTGACGAGGACTGTTTAATCACAGCTTTCGTAAATTAATGAAGCTATTAAGAACTATTAGTAGTAGTACACTAGTACAGCTCAGCATTAACTGGATTGAATCATCATGTGAATCCTATATCTCTATCTATATGTTGAATTCCTCTGTTAAAAATCTGAGTCTCCCTTATTATCTGATTGTAGAAACCATTGCGCAAAGAAGGTGCGTAATCTAATGTTCTAATCCATTTCTTAACCATCTGGATTATACCAAAGAAAGAAGAGGAAAAAGGAGAATATACTTGGCGTTCAAATTCTGGATTTGCAGGCAATCACGCCATTGATGGTTAACTTTATAACAAGTGCTTTAATTGCTTCATCAAGTCAGTCAACAACCACTTTGAGATGCATCAATTTGAGCATGATCCGAAACATTAATATATAGCATAGTACAGTGTAATAAAATTTACAGTTAAGAGCTGCTTCATTTCATCTCAATTTTTTCAATTGTTCTTTTGTCCCCAATAACGCCAACATGTGGTCCAATCTTCATTATGAACCAATGCGTCTCACTGTGACTCCAGTGGGAAAGAGAACAGGAAGAAGCAGACGACCCCAGTCTAAAGTCCATGAATTTACTGTACTGTCTCGTTTTGTTCTTTTGCCTTTGTTCTTTACCACTTTTTGCACAGCTTCAATTCCAAGGTTAGTCATATTTATTCCATCGCATTTCAAAGATTCGTAAGCTTGAAACTTGAATCAAGGAAGCCGTGTATTTTGGTGAAAACATTTTTGTTGGAAAACGCGCCTCATATGGTTCAAGGGTCATCAATACAACAGGTAAGATAGATCAGATGTCATTAATTTTCATTTACACCAAAGAAAGGAGATCTAATAAAAAAGGGCTCTAGTCATTCGCTTTCATTTTGCGAGTCTGCCGATTTTCTTGGTTGGTGCAAGTCCCATGACGGTCGAATAACCAATACCCAATTGGAAAAAAATGAATCTTTTGGCAAAAAAAAACGAACTTGAGATTTATTTTAATGTTCATTGGTGGGAATAAACAATGGAATGCAGTGAACCTTAATGCTACAGCTATGATGATAAAAGGGGAAAAGGATACTTGACCAGGAAGACATTCCTCAATGAGCGGAATTCAGGGGGTGGAAATTAAATGATGGCTATTATAATCCCAATGCACTCATGTGGTTTATGACCTTGTGAATCGTGATTTCTCCTTGTGGGACCCTTTAAAATGGCGTCCACTCTCACCCCTGAAATCTGACCTTTTTGCGTGGCTCTGTTTCTACAGTGGTTTTTTAATGTACATAATATTGATTCATGGCGCCATCATCTAGGTCCTTTTCCAATTCAATCCTCAGGCACTGTGCGCTAGGAGGGTGTGAATGGAGGGTTAAAGGAAGGGACTTTCGACTTTTCCTGTGATAAGCAGCGTCGGATTGATAGCTTAAGAGGCACAAAAAGAAGCAAAAAACAGTCACAGATTCCAGAGCCTCTCAGACTACTATGCCCACAATTCCAGCAACAAGACAAATCATAGACCACCTAACCACTCAAAAAAAAGCCAACCCCACAATTAAAAAATTTCTATTCTTTCTTCTCAAAGCTCTAATCTTTTGTGCTCCCACTGCTTCCACCTCTCTGCAAGAGGGTTAAATCCCTCCATTCCCTCTTTGTTTCATTTCATCTCCTCTTTCTCTCTCTGTCTCTGTGAATCATGCCTGTTGTTTCAGATGCTTCAGCAACTGCAGAACGCATAAAATGCAGAAGGCCAAGAAGCCATTTGGGTCATCTCATTCAAGAAGCAGATCCGAACCCGCCAATCCCTTCGATAATCGAGTTCACTCGCTGCAAATCAACCATTTCGTCTCTTCTTCTCTCTACTTTCTCCAACAACGCGTCGAATGAGAGTGTACAGGGTAACGGAGTCAACATCGGCGGCAGTGGCAGCGGCCGTAGCAAGAAGAAGAACAATTTCTCCGCGGCTGCAACCTTCAGAGGACTCGGATGCACCGCCGGTGCGTCGCAGCAGGTTTCGGTTCCGGCGGTGATTCGGTCGTCGGCGGACTGGCAAGGAAAGAAGGCTAGAAAGAAGAAGCATAAAAGAAATGGCACCAAGACCTGTCCTGGGGCTGTTGATGGTTCTGGTTCTGCTAATTGCGTTGATTTTCAAGACGTCTGGTGTGGTCCTGGAATTGGGTTTTCGGCCGATGCTGCTGCGTCTGTTGATTGCGTCGTGGCGAGGAAGAATGTTTCTTCGAGAGGGAAGATTGATGTAGAGAGGATGACTCACAGGGAGGTATTATTGTTTCTCTCCATCTTGATTCATCCTTCCTCTGTTTCTTCTTCACTCTTCTATCCAACGAGTGCTAAAAACACAATCGTTTCCAGTTTACCCTTTTTCCTTCTTTAACCAAATCTCATATTCTGCTAAATAAATTTCCCATTTATTTTTGGTGATTGTGTGATCTTTACTTTCTAAATTCGCAATGGGAAATTTGGTATTCTTGTCATCATTAGACCTTGATGACTAGTAAGTACTTCTTTATTGTCTTGTCTTTCTTTCTTTCTTCATCATTCATCGGGATGATGAGGGATCGGTTTTCTTCCTTTCAAATTCATTTTTTGATTTTCGATATCTTTTTTACAGTAGTCAGCATTAGCATCCCTCATTCACACAGCATAAAATTTTTTCAACTTACATGTTAAAATTTCAAATATAGTAAAGGAGACAGCCATTCTTTTCCTGTCCCATCCTTCTTTATTTCTCTCTTTCTTCATTACTACAGGATAACGGGGAATGGGTTTTCTTTCCGTGAATTTTCGTGTGATTCGTTTTTTTTTTTTTTAAGGGGAAAAAAAACAGTATCTAGCATTACCATCTTTTATTTACCAAGCTTAAATTTTTTGGTCAAATGATTATTTTTTATATATTTTTAGATTTTCAATATAATAAAAGTCGATACTTTCATTTAAAAAAAAAAAAAAAGCGGCCAATTTTGATTCCCTCCCTATAGTAAAGACTTGGTCAACTATGGCCGCTGGTTATAATATTCCTAGTCTACTGACGTATTAGGAGTACCAACCGGCCGATCCAGGTCCAGCCGCGTACACGCATATGCTTTTATAGTTACGGACGCCAGACGAAAGTTTAATGACTTGGAAACCGCCCGGTAAATAGAATTATCATCATCATAGGATTATTGTGTGAATGAAGAAGACAGATATTGAGCTGTTGATAGATGTTTAAAGGATTAGCTGATATTTTGATCTCATGTGTGGTATTGTATATCCTGTTTTGGATTGGGAGATTTCTTCAAGGCCTGATGATGGTTCATAAATGTTGCCAGCGTGTATCCTATCTTGGAAGACGAACAGTTAACCCAGAAACCATCTCGTTTCTGGATAATGATCCTGATATCTTCCCAACGCGTCCTCCTGCTCCTGATTCATATGCATCTTCAAGATACTATCGTCATCTTCGACATCCTTCATCCGAAGGTTTTGCTGAGGTTGGTTCTGGCTTTTATATTCTTTATTTTATAATGATCCCGTTTCTTTGTTTGATTATCAGGATTTTCTTTTCTTTGGGGAAATAACAGTTGAAAATTCTGAATTTGGAGTTGATCATTGGAATATGCCTTTCATAATTTGTCTGACCACCTCGAATATTCCTATATGACTTTTGTCCGAAATATACTTCATCATGCCTTGTTATTTCCTTTGTAAAGAAGGATGAATATGTGAAAGTGTGTAAGTTTTGCATGTATTTGTGTTGCCCAGCTAGAAAGGATGGCATGAATGTGCTGGTCTACATTTTCTTTTCCTGAAATGAAATGGACAATACAAGGCTGGTGAATGCTGAAAAGTGCTGATCACCCTACATTAGGTAGCAGATGGCACTGAGATCTGGTTTCTAAGTAATAGGATTGACTTTATGGACTTGGGCTTTTATAAGGCAATGATCCATTGGAGGACTAAGTATTCCGGAGCCATGCCAATTACCCCATTGTCAGCAGCTCATGCACACAGGTTAATGGGATGATATAGATAGAAGAGAGATTAAGCAGTAGTTCTGGAGTTATGTGACCTAGTGATTAAACGGTTTATTTCTTGTCATTGAGAGGCTCAAAGATTAGGTCCTCAACCATTATGTTAGCATTCATTCAGTAATGGTAACACTCAGGTCAGAATAGGCCTCCAATATAGTGTGAAGATGCTGATGGACTTAAAGTTGAAGTGTGTGGAATTTGTTTGGTACCGTTGGCCAAGTATGATGTGTTTGTGTGCACGTATGTGGTGATCTGGTTGCAGATTTTTCTAGGAGTATCTGGCCTCCAGATTAATGGAGTAAAATGGACCTGTTAATTCGTCCTATGGTATTGTGAAGACTGTTTCTAGACTTGATTGCTGTGTAATTTGCAAGACTAAAATTCTTATGCGTACAACCTCTATGGTTCTACCTCAGACTATTCAATCCCGAACTAGAATGAACCAATTTTGCATTTGGATGTGGCAGAGTTGGATAATTGCAATTTGTTGAAACAAAAACAAATTCGAGCCCATGTATTTGGTAGGAATAACCGTGCTCTAAAAGATTAACAAGAAACAATAAACAGGATGCTCCTTTTTTTTTTTCCCCCCCAAATATAGTTACTATGATAACCATTTTTGGATAATTATGGACGGGTCAGTTTCACCAGATTGATTGAGCATACAAACTCTAGGTAATGCACAACCCATTAATTTGAGGTGCAGATTTTGGTCAGCTGAACAGAACCTGAATATTTGTTTATGAATGTCGCATGGAGGGCAATATCTGTTACATGCTTAATGCTTCCATGACCATGGATAAGTCTTAGGTTAGGTTGATTACTTGTTATGTTATTTTCTAACCGTTTCTGATTTTTTTTAGTTAGATTTTCTTCCAGCCATGTTAGTCTTTATCAATATATCTGACCATTTATTTGCATTTCTGTAATTATTGCTGGATCCCTGTAGATAATGATGCTTCAAGGAGGTCTGCTAATGGGAGGAATGTTAGATTCACATGACCAGTTTAGGGACTGGAGACTTGATGTTGATAACATGTCATATGAGGTAGGTTCTTTCTCTCAATTTTTCTTTCACGACAACATTTCTTCTTGCTTTTAATACATCGTTGGACTGCCTGAATATCTTCGTCTTATGTCTCTGGTTTCTGCGGCCTGCAGCAACTTCTTGAGCTTGAAGAGAAGATTGGTTTTGTCAACACTGGTCTCAAAGAAGACGAGATAGGATGCCACATAAGGAAGATTCAATATCCATTTTTGAGTGAAGCATTGAAGCACCATATTAACAAAAAGTGCAGCATTTGTCAGGTGAGTTTGCAAATCTCTACAACCTGATGGGTTTGTCCGGATATCACGTTGTGAAATGATATATAATGTGATCTGTCTAATCTGGATTGTGATGAACAGGAAGAATATGAAGGAGATGATGAGGTGGGGAAGCTAAAGTGTGAACACAGCTATCACTTTGAGTGCATCAGACAATGGCTTGCACAGAAAAATTTCTGCCCAGTCTGTAAGCAAGAAGTTGTGGTTCGTCACTAGGAGACTTGACCCTGATATTTTTTTTTTCCTTTTTTCTTTTTTTTTAAAAAAAAGGCCTGCTTATATTCACCCTGAAGTTGGTGTATAGCTTTTCATATCTAATACAAGCGAGATTCCATTCTTTGCTTTCAATCTTCTGTTCGTTGAATCTTTTAGTCTTTTGGTCTGCTTTGTGAGTTGGCAATATGTTATATTTGTCAATGATGACGAGACTTAACCAAAATTATACGGCTTGCATTTGACTTGGCAATACTTGTTTATGGGATTGTATTCTGGAAACGGAGATGGTCATTGCAGGCTATACTTATATAATGAAATTAATTACTAATTTAAGCCTCTCTCTCTCTATATATATATGTGTGTATGTATGTACGTATAGAAGCCTCGATGACAAACAAAAGGTAAAAGAAGCTGCTTCCGAAGGAAACACTCGTGATTCCATTATTATTGATTAAATAGATGGCAAAAACTGCCATCTGTTATGTGAAAAAGAGAAGAGGGAAAAAAAAGTAACTCCTCACCGTTCTAAATGTTACAACGTTATTTCATACTTCCCCTTTGAAGATCAATAATGTCATGGAAGTCACGCACTTGAAAGCTACACCACGAAAAGAGACAGACGACATGGTGGGGACCAAACATTTTCCAATATGCAAAGCAGAATGAAAGATCACCAAACTTTTCCATGCATCATCAACAAAAACTTGGGGAAAAAATCACAGGAAGGCAGGGCAGATATCTTTAAGAAATACAAGCATATTCTTTAGACATGACATAATGGCCCTGTTTGGTACGTGGGAATGAGAGGCTGGGATTGGGATTGGGACAGGGAATAACTCAATTTGATATGTTTGGTACAAAGTACTTGTCAATACTTAGGATTGCACAATGCCACGCTCATGGGATTGACCAATACCACCCTCCCTCTTGGTATTGCAATTTTAATCCTGGGATTGAAAGTTTACTTACTAAAATAGCCTCCTAAAATTTGCTTAATTACACCCCATCAACTACTTAGTCCCGATGCCCTTCTTCTCCCTCAGCAACCATTAAAGTTCGGCGACGTCCTCTCCTTATCATTTTTATCCTCCTGTGAGATTCCATCAGCAACCTTGTTCTCCAGCAACATCCTCCCCTGTCATCACCACCCTTCATCGCGATTCCATTAACTCCGTCCTCTGCCACATTTTGTCAGCAACCTTCTTCCTCGGCAAGTCGTCTCTCCGTCATCTCCCTCCCTTCCTTGCGATTCCGTCATCTCTATTCCCGATGTTAAAACTAGATTTGGCGAGCATGAAGATGTCCAAATCTGCAAGCGACACTCTCCTCCTGCAAGATCGTTGATCTGTTTGAAAAAGCATGAATTCAAGTTCAATTTGATTTCCTTATTTCCTTTGTGCTTGAATCTGGATATTTCTTCTTAATCTTGATTGCTTCTTTGGATTAAAGATGGATTTCAATGTGATATTTAATATGTGTTTCATTCTTGGTATTCGATTTTCCATCTTCATGTTCGATCAAGGCCGCAGTCGCAGCAACAATGGAATATGTGGGCAATTTTGTCTTTTAGCTAATTTTTGTTAGATATCGGCCTTGTTGGGTTTTTTTTAATCCCACGTCACACCAAACACGATTTTAAAAATAAATCTCATTCCCAATCCCATGCCCAATGCCATTTCCAATCCCATGCCCAGTGCCCCAAAATTCAGTACCTCATACCAAACGGGACCAATAGGTTTAAATATAGAGAATTTGCTTTGATCCCAGATACATAACCTCTATCCCTTCTGTTGTCTAGACTTAGAATTTTTTCCTTCAAACTATTTTTATACATGTTAAGGAGAATTTATGTTAAAGAGAATTTTAGTAAGGGCTGCCAACACATTTTTTTCCTCAAATAATTAAGACTAATTTTTTAAATCTCGTTAAATTAGTTATGTAGCAACAGATATGCGTGTGTGTCCTTTATATTCGTTGTTATTCTTTACAAATATGGACTTTCAGCGTCGGGCTAGTAATACATACAACAGAAAGCCTTGCTTTGTCTTGCATCATCTATCTATCCACCTACCTACCTACCTATCTATGAAGGAGTATCTTCTCTGCAAAGAATTGATCTTGTGATCCTTTTGAAGTAGAGGAAACAGGAAAGATGTGCTTGTCATCTAAAGAGAGAAATGAACTAATCCATGTCGTGATGAATGAGAAACTCTGTTAAACATGGATACACATGATCTGCAACCTGCATTCAAACAGGAAAAAAGTGACAACAATAGAAATTACTTCAAATGAAAAACTCAATTGGTCAGATTATATGCAATCTCTGTCTCATAAGTCATAAAAAAACAACAGTCAAAATAATCTCACCTGACGACCCCCCACCAAGTCATAGTGGGCATAGTGTGGACCTCCGGGCTCACCGAAAACCTTATAGGTAAGTAATTCTTCAGGAATAAGCTTAGCCGTTTCTGTTTCATATATGTGATCACATCCATCATAAAACTTTTTGTCAGTTTCCATGTTTGATAGACTCTTCGATAAAAATATATATATGTAAACAGCCTTTTCAACTCCACATACCGTACACAGCTTCAGAAGGGCAGATTAGATCTTGGTCACCAGCAACTGCTAAGATAGGCACCTTGCTCTTGGCGAGATGTTCTTTGTAGAAGAAAGATCCACTCCTATCACATAAACCACCCTTCTCGAAAACTGATTTTAACTGCAAGAGAAGCTTAGAAGGTATTGTACCTTCCATTTTTATGATTCAGTCTCTGAAAGTTGGGATAAATGTTTTGTAGAAGTACGTGCCGGCTAGAGTATTTAAGAAGTTGCATAAAATGCAAAACTAAAGCCAAAGGTAACACTTCTAGATTTGTCACTTACAGAAGTTGTTGAGAACAAGTTTTTGGTATAGCTTTTCATCCATTTCTTCAGCTGAAATCTGAGAATTTAGCCATGATAAAACATAGGGAGGATAGTTCACGAGAGGATAAACAGCAACAAGTATTGGCCCCACTGGAATAACAGGAATCTTTAATGCCTGAACAGGATCAGCCTGCAAATGAAGAACTCATTTACTTAATTATAATGTTCAACTTAGAGACATATCATTGAAGGAAAAAGGGGGCCATCACAGTTTCATTCATCACTTGCCAGTGGTAAAAGCAACTTGAGAGATGATCTTGAAGGTGAATAGTCAAGTGACGATGCCAATGTAACAACTGATGCCAGCCCAGAATCCTTTCCATGAAAACCTGAAATTGCAAGCATCAAGAACTTCACCAAAACGTTTACATTCTTTGGGAATAAGATTTTGCAACTCAAAAATAACCAAAACCCCTCAACACATAAGTCATTCTAATCACAGGTATTACGCTGTTGATTTTGAGATGAACACAGAATTTCACCTGGGAAATAAATGGATCAGATTAGAGTTATCCAAGTGAATTGACTCACAAACCTCATGTTTTTAAGATTTCAATTCTAGCTCCATACTTGTCTAGTTCAGAGTATTGTTTCTTCCAAGTCCAAATGGAAAACAATTTTCCCAGCACTTCTAAGCATCTAGGGCCCAACATGAAGCATGACAGCTTATGGTTGGGTTTGCCACTACTAATGGGTGCCAGGTGCAGTTGAAGTTCGAGTTAGATCATGAATTATATATTGTAACAAGCTTGAACCAAAAGCAGGGAAAATTAAATTTTGATGGTTCTTTCAAGGAAGCGTGAAAGGAAATAAAAAATGCAATTCAGCAAAACTTACAACAACGTGAGAGAGTAGCATATAACAGGATACCCCCCATTGAGTGACCAATAGCATGCAGTTTTCCATCCTTTGGTTGGCAATGAGTCCTTATGTACTCCATCTAAGGCGAATCAGAAGTATGAAATCAGTGATAAACTTATGAAACGATACCACTATAAATTTACTTCAGCTTTTTGGAATGTCTATGAAATTATCACGAAAGAATGTCACCTCACCGCAGCAGGTACATCCTCTTCCAGGTAATGGTCGAAGTCCCAATCATTCTTCGCAACCAGCTCAAGTTGTTCCTGAAATTCTTGAATGCTGGTTATAAAACGCTCTTGCATCGCCAAAACGTGAGCTGGGAATAATGGCCGATCCCCTGCAGCAATAGCCTGAAGCCTACGGATCAAATCCCTTATTTGACTAGCAACAGTAGAACTTTCCCTCATTCCCCGCAAATCTGGAAAAAAATATATTTTCATATTGTCCAGTTTTAATCATAAAATAGTAGATGGTAAGAAGTAGAAGCTCTCCAGGTCATGACACAGACCCCCACTGATAAAGTCTAAAACTTCATTGGATAATCTTGGAAAGACATCCATTAGCTTCGCTGTTGGTCGTAGCTTGTCATATTTAGTCACTATCTCAGATTCTAACCCTCTGATTTTCATGTAAGGAGTTTCTGAGTCAAACGAAGCTCCAAGGTCTTTGAAAATTTCCTTTGAGTAGACTCCGTGAGTGCTTAACCCAGAACCTCGAACTTCAAGGGTCCAGGTATCAAATCCTAGTGCAGCCATATACCGAGCAAATGAAGACTGAAAGCAAACATATTTGGTTATACAAAAGAACAACAGAGAATTCATAATAGAGAATAAGATTGTGAGGTTATGGCATTTCACAGGAACAGAGCTACCTCAGGAGAGAGATCATAGCCAATAGCATTGGTTGCAACGCCTGACAATAGTAAAAGTGGGTGGTTCCTGGTAGGTGCCTGGGAATGAATGTTTTCTTTTTGCATTACTTTCAATTATCGACGAATTGTGGCTTTCTCTGATAGATTAACTAAATATAGCTAAACGAAGCCATTTACAAACAAATAATGGATGCTAAGATCCCCAGGAACATGCAAAGTTGAATCATCCAAGTGCAGAAATTGAAATTACAAAAAGGAGAAGATGCTACAGAGAACCTTGGGAGAGGGCAGGTAGCGCCAGAGAGCGAGCTTCCAATCGGAGTCGGAAACAGAGACATAATGAAGCTCATCGGCGGTGCATAATGACCGGCGCTTATCGTTTTTCCTCTGTTGAAGCCAACCAAGAAATGCCACAGGCCTCACCGGTGAAGGCACCGATACCCTCCGGCTGACAAAACTCACAGCCTTCGGTTTGGGGTCAGTGACCCAGAATCCAGGGCTAATCCTGTTAAGAAGCATAATTCGGGATTGGGTTATGTAAACAAGTGATACTTTGAGAGAATGATAAAGAGATATTTGGGGCAGTGAGCCAATGAGGCCGAAACTCGTTGATTCAAAGAAAGAGAAACACCAAGAATGAGAAGTTAAGAACACCCTAAGTCAGGATTATTTCTGGATGCAATATAACAAATTTATGGATTACGTAGATGATAGGGATGGCAGGTTCGCCTTTGTGGGAAGTAATTCGAAAATGTGATGGGATAGGGAAGAGTCCTCTCATGAGAAACGTCAAAAATCTTAATTCTTACCCGCGTTTCCAGGATCAAAAGGACAATGGCTAATTTCAGTTGATTATTCAACGCCATGATTTCGGAATCAAAAGAAGAGATTAGTCTTGTGCGAGGCGCCAAGGCGCGGGCATTGATGTTCATAATCATGAGATTAAAAAAATTAAGGAAAAAAAAATACTCGTTGGTATAAAAACTAATACTACTTCTCGTCTTTAATATAAGATTTTATTTAATTTTTATTTTGATTTTAAATATAAGATTCTAATCCATTTGTCTCTTATATTTATATTTTTTTCTAAAGTAGTTTTTCTAACAATGATAATTCTAACCAATATAATTGATTGGCAAGGATATTTTAGAAAAGATAACACCTATTTAGGACAAATAACTAACTCAACTTACTTTCTTAATATTCTCAAATTAGTCAACTAGCTCTTATAATTAGAACCGGAGGTAGTATAAAAACTACTACCTCCGGTCCTTAATATAAGACCCTATTTGACTTTTATTTTGGTCCTAAATATAAGATTCCAATTCACTTTGTCTCTCATATTTACTCAATTTTTTCCAAGATAGTCCTTCTAATAATTATAATTATAGTCAATACACTTGATTAACAAGGATATTTTAGGAAAGACAACACCTATTTAGGACAAATAACTAACTCAACTTACTTCCTTAATCTCCTCAAATTAGTCAACTGGCTCTTATAATTAGGACCGGAGGGAGTAGTTAACTAATTTGAATAAATAAAAAATTAGTTAACTTAGTTTTTTTTGTGTGAAGTAATTAAGTTAGTTATGTGTAATAAATAAATTTTTTTAAAAATGTTTTTACTAATCATATGTATTAGCTCAAATTATTATTTGATAAAACATTTAATATATATAAATACTATAACAATTACTTTTAAAAAATAGATATAAAAATAAAATAAATTAAAATTTTATATTCACGGTCAAATTAAAACAAAGATAATATTTACAGCGCATATGTTAAATTGCGTGGCGTGATGGAAGAACTTTCGTTTCCAAAGAGAAGATGACATCCGGAATTGGATCTGGGGTCGGTTGTGGTGGGCTTTTTTTTTTGTTTTTCTGTTTTTTTTAATCTCTTTCTTCTTGTCGTTGTTAAACACTTGAGCACATTTTTCACAATCTCATACCCTCTCATTAACAATAATGGCAAAAAAGGTGCACAACAAATGCATTATTAAAGAAAGTTGTTCCCCTTTGACAAATAATATAGTTATAGAATTAATAATGTTGGGATTATCTTTTTAAAAATAATTTTACGAAAACTTTATCTTAACTTGTGTAGAAATGTTTTGAGAAGATCATTTAAATACTCAGTAAGAACTTTTGGTACAAATAGCAACTCCTATCCTTTTTAGATGAGTTTGTAGGATCTCAAAATGAGTTTTGTGGTGGATGTATCTTCCGTTTTTATGTGTAAAATAGGAGAGATAACTACTGTTATGAATCTCTTGATTGAATTTCATAATTCCAGTTTAATAATTTGTTTTAAAATATAAATTAATTTATTTTAATTTTCTATGATTATAATAGACGCCTAGTAAAAAAGAAGAAGAGAGAGATAATTTTTTTTTCATTTTTAAGGACTACTAATAATACAAATTCATTGAGTAATTTATAAATTTGTATTGATTGGGTGGTAAATAATGTTAAATGGCCTTTTAGTTGTAAATTTGTATTATGGGAATAATATTAAATACTCATAATTTGAAGACATTTCTAATAACTCATTTGTAAATTTAATTCTTTTAATTTTCCTTGAAGATACTTGAGATATGACAAGCTGGATGTACAGGCCATGCCTATATTTTCGGTGAAAAACAAAATTAGTAATTAAAAGTAATGCATCAGATCCCATAATAAATTCAGCACCAACCAAAATATAAATGGGGAATGAATTTGGGTTTTTTTTTTGGCATGAAAATGACAGATAAAAATGAGAAAAAGGCTGTTACTTGAGGGAGTCATTGAATGATATATTTGCAAAAATTGCGCAATTCGCAAATCTCTAATTCATGAGATCCAACTCTGCCTTTTGGTTTCCCGGAAGAAAAAATTTGATTGTGATGGATGAACCACCGTCCCTTTTTCAAGTCCAGAAACCCTTCCATTTGGTGTGGAAAAAACAGTTTCAGACATAATTGAAAGAAATAATTAAACCTTTTCAAATCTTATGAAACATTTTTTTTTTTTTTGCTTTCATGTGTAAGACTGAATGAAATGTTTAGAAAATGGTCTTACCGCATTGGAAGGGAAAAAAGCTTCAATTCTCCAATCTAACCTTGAGATTTCAGTTCATTGTTTTGCTAAACTATTTTAATATCTACGTCACATGAGATGCTTATTTTAAATTATTCTTTTTTAGGAAACTCAGATTCTGCTCAAGACAGGACAAAACTGAGAAAAAAATTGAACTTGTTCTGAAATCTGACGTTTTTGTTAGATGAACACAAAAGGCTAGAGTGACTTTCAACTCCACAGACGCGATACTAGTAACAATGCTAATGAGGGATTTTCACCGGAAAACAGATCTAGCGGCAGTAGCTTGCCTTATTGAAATGAATTTCTATGATCCATAAATAAAAAACATGAGAAAAACTAGATTTGCTTTGTCTGATCTCACACTGCATTCATTTTTCATGTAAAGATAATAATGGTCAAAGGAAAAAATGAAACTAAACACAACCTAGTCCTTATTAAGATTCTGTGAGCAACTAAAGTATCTCCATCATCAAAGAATGAAAGCCATGTTCCAACCCCAAATATCTCCCTCCTCACATCACAATGGCTGTGTGGCTCTGTTTGGCTGCTGAATGCTCTCTCCAGGAAATTGCTTTGATGCATCTGAAAATGCCGCCGCTGCCGCGGGGGTCATGGACTGGTATTGAGAAGGCAAAGGAGCAGTTTGCTGCTGTTGTATGTAATATGCTTGTTCTTGCGCAGGTCCACCATAATCATAACCATAATTACTTGTGGTAGCAGGAACCGGAGCAGAAGCAGCAGAGGAAGCAACTGTTATGGACTGTGGTTGGTGATGGATTTGAGGTACTCCCACATACTGTTGCTGCTGATATTGCCCGGAAGGCATTTGAACAAATGCTGGAGTGGGGGGCACAGGTGCTTTATAAACAGTCTGAGCAGCCACCTCAGGCATGGAAGGAGTGGCTGGCTTTGTGGGGTAAACAGGTGGAGTACCAGCAACACTTTGGGATATTAATGGCCTGCTTGAGGCCATCACATTTGGGTCAGCTTGCATAGTCATATTGTAAGGCTGAGCATGTCCTACAGGCATTACATAAACTGGGTACTGCTGATTAATTGGATGAGGAATCTGCTGCTGTGAAGGTGTG
Organism: Neltuma alba; assembly: GCF_004799145.2. Classification (NCBI taxonomy): domain Eukaryota; kingdom Viridiplantae; phylum Streptophyta; class Magnoliopsida; order Fabales; family Fabaceae; genus Neltuma; species Neltuma alba. The sequence continues at coordinate 41,831 of NW_021633674.1, forward strand.
GCATAAACTGGGTAGTAGGAAGACATTGGAACTTGACCTGTGGCTGCTGTGTGGGGGATATAGTGGGTACTGGCATGAACAAATTGTTGTTGTTGTTGCTGTTGATGTTGCTGCTGCTGGATTTGCTGACTTTGATCCAACGGTGGGGGTACTGTGTAATTAGAATCCTGAACTCGTTCTCTTTGGTATCCAGCATTGGGATCTGACATGTCATTCTTAGAATGTGATAGTGCTGGTGCTTTCTGATCTGCATATGCAGCTTGGACTTGATCCTGATAGTAAACAGACCTTGAGAAAGAGGCTGCAGATGCAATGCTGCTATCACTGAACACCAAAAAAAAAAAAAAATCATGAGAAAAAAAATGTAGTTTCTTCTTTCACAAAAAGAGGCATGTATATATATGTACTGAAGTTTGATAAAAGAAAGATGCAAAATGAGAGTACCTTGCCACTGAATCTGGAGAAGGCAAGTTTAAACCACCACTAGTCCTTGGTTGTGCAAGCTGCAAAGGCAATGGAGGCTTTCGAAGCGCAGCAGGTGCTCCTTGATCTGATCTTTCATCATCAGAGATGACCCGATTCATATTATCACTGGTCACCAAAGCTGGTGAAGACATGGTCATAGGCGCAGGGATTGTAGGCATAGGAGCAGACAGCATAGTCATAGCATACCCTTCATCTTGCTTAATCCCACTAGCAACAAAGGTCATTTGCGCTAACTGTTCCTCAATCCCTGGCCTCTGTTCTTGTTGCAGCCTGCTGTTACCAATTTCATCAATACGAACCCGAATTGGAGGCAGGTTAGCCATTGAAGGGGATGAAGAAGAAGACCCATATGAAGAACTGTTATCCACCAGAGGGGAGTCTGGCAAGGAATGAACCTCAGGCAAATTCTTGACCTGTCTGTTGCTATCAGTCTGAAGCTCTGTAGCTTGAGCTTCCAAATTACTGCTGGAATTACTGGCTGGAACCTTGTCAAGGTTCACCACGCCTTCAACAGCGGCAGAATCTGACACTCCCCGAGTGAGAATCCCAGAATTGTTGAGAGCATCCACGAACCATGTCTCCGACTTGGCATCATCAAGAAGTGAGCCCATTGACACTGTAGACTCCGGCTTAGAGAAAAAGAGAAAAAGCCTTAACCTTGTGGGCCTAGGAGGAGAAGCAGCCGTTAAACGCTCGTGTTCTTCGATCATGTTCTCTAAGTCTTCGTCTGTGGAGACTGATATGAGATTGTCGAGATCTTCATGGGGGAGTTGGTACTTGAGCGTGAAGGGTCGGCCATTCAGCAGAGTACGAGAGAGCCGGCCACAGAGCTCCTTGAGGGAGGAATGTCGATCGACGACGACGATCCGAGTGTCGCCGCCGATGTAACAAAGCGTTTTGTCATGTGGACGCGGCATGATGTGGCCGCCATAACTGCACATCAAGCGAAGCTTAGCTCCAGGAACAGCAGGGAGCGGCTCATCAACCCAGTTTTCAACAATGCGGGACCGAGGAGAGCTCTCCACCGACTCGGGGCAGTTCAACTGAGCACTTGTGGCGTTTGTTGTGATCGGAGCTGCTTGGACGGGTGCCGTTGAAGGTGGTGCCGGCGGGGGTGGATCCATCAGAGAATCTGCCTCTACGACTTATCTCCGAGGGCCGGAATTCAATGAAAGCAATAGAAACAGAGAGAACAAGTGGAAGATGATACTCTTATAGGTAATTCCATTCTTTGACTTTATAATTGAAAAGCAACCACAAATGGATGCTCCCAATGGGACGCTGAGTCGGCCACAGCTTGTTATTCTCTTACTAATTTTTTAATTTAACCGATGGCTTTTCCCAAAGTATTCAATGACAAGTTTCAAAGAGCAAAACTTGTAGTTTTAGAATACCACCACTGATTTATCTTAAAAAACAAAAAAAAACAAAAACCCACCATAGATTACACACCATTGAAGTGGCAAGAATCACTTCAAGTTCGACCTTTGGCTTATGCTTAAGAGAAACTCACTTCACTAATCTACCAAACATAATCGCAACGAAGGTATCAGATAACTTTTAGGTTTCTATCTGATATATCTTTCTGCTGAGTTTCTTAAATGGCCCTTGCCAGCACCTTATCAGTTATCATATAAATTCAGGTGGAAGTCAACTCTAACAGTAGTGCTCAAAACGTGACCTCTCACATTTTATCACATTCACATTGTTCTGCAAGTCATGAACAGATTACGTAACAGAGAGAAAGAGTAACATTATAGGTTCCATTTTGACCCAAGTTTGCTTGCATACTATCATAACTTGGAAATTCATGTTCTTTGTTTTGTCTAGAAGAAGACATATTTACAGCTATATTTTATCTTTTTCATACGCGTTTGCTTCTAAACTCCATGAAAGAACAGAAGATCATACCATATCTTGTAGTGTTGCTTGAGTTTCGCAAATACTTGAAAGTGGATAGGTAAGAGACAGTCAAAGTTTGTGAAGGCAAGGGAGGGAAAACAGATGCACGTGGGTGATGATGTATTGGTACTTGTGCATGGCTTGTTAAGTTACAGCTTGAATTGAGTGGCTGTTTATAAACGCAACTCAGGCTGTTATGAAGTTTTGTCCCCCTCTTCTTTATTCTACACTAAACTTCTTGGATCTTTTTGGTCAATCTTAAAATATATATATATATATATAATATTCCTGGGACCTACTGTTTTCCAATTTTGATGAGTCTTATGAAAGTAAAAGATGCTAGGAGTACTTGCATAATGGACTCAAGTCTAAACTCTTTTGAAATCCACAAGGAATAGGATGATTCAAGTCTCAGCTTCAAGCCGCTTCTTTATGCCTTACTCCATTAATGGATATATATAGGGGGTGTTTGGTAAAACCAAAACCACGGTTTCAGAATCACTTTTCCGCAAAACGAGGTAACCTCCTCTACATATTTACTTCGTAATCCGTAAAAGCACTTCTGAAACTATGGTTTGGTTTCTATCCAAACACCCCCATAAATACGCTATTGACTCATCCAACTTTATTAAATTTTTAAAATAAAATTATTTGGCATCTAGTACTGTTTATTGAATGAGATTGACCACGGTTAAGTCTAAATGGGGATAAATTTTCTTATTCACTAGTGTTGCATCCATGACTTGTCTCAGGGATTTCTGGGTTTTGCACTTCAACCACAGTTGGCATTATTACAAAAAGTTTAATAACTATAAAAACTGTACCTTTTTTTTTAAAAAAAAAAAATATATATATATATATATATATAATATTTTGTGTTTGATAGGTTGGTCTCCCTTCAGCCACGAGGAGGAGGCTCAGGGTGCAATGGTTGAGTAAAACAAAACCCAAGGGAGCAACTATAGGAGGACTAACATGGGCAACAGAATTGAGAAATATATTTATGATTATGATAATTACTTCTTTTCTAGTACTTAATAAATAATATGTTTATGTTGATGTGCCAGTTTCTGGTATTCTGATGGCCACATGCGTTCTTGAGATTAACATTGTGTTCTTTGTGGATGTGCTCCTAAGCTGTTATTATGCACACAGATGAAGAGTCTGGTTCAATTCAATGAACAAGTTAAATAAGCCAAGAAGTACATTCTCTCTTAACTTTGTGTTTCTTGCTAGATACAGTTTGATGACTCCTATGTTTCGAAGTTTACAATTCACATTCTGCATCCCCAAATTGCATCATGTTACCAGCATCATTGGATGCAATTTTTCATATCTTCTTTTATCAATGGGAGCTATAATTTTTGATCTAATTTTCCTCATGCTCTTTCCTATCTTAAAGTTAATAAAAGGATTTGTCTTTTATCATTCTGAAGTGTAACATTTCAATGCATTTTGTCACTTAAATTTATAATTTTTCTCTTAATTTTTTTATTGATTACATATATTAATCATTAATGAAATAATTTCCAATGCAAATATGCTAGAAAAATCAGTATACAGTATTTCACAAATAACTAATTTAACTCATTTTTTTAATATTTATAAATTAATTATTTGCCTCTTACATTTATGACAAGAAGAAGCGTATAATTTTGAAGTTATTGCCTTTTTGGTAATAAATACTAGTAGAGCGTTACTGCTTATAGGAATTTGGTTTAGAGAGTCATACACCGTACAAAACTGTCACGAGGAATTTATATGACTGTGGAATTTGGTATTTGTTTCCATCTGTGTCACATTACTTATAGGAAAAATTCTAAAAAAGTGACTACTGAATTTCAAAATACCAAATCAAGAATTACTACAAAAAAGGGTTGTCATTTGCTCTTTGAATGTAGTCATTTTCTTTATGAGTATAGTAACAAAGTGTTTGTTATAAATATTGAGAATTTTCTATTTTGACCAAATTTTGAGAATAATTTAATATGTTGATTCTGACGTCTTGTGATTTCCATTGTAAACAATTAGGCCATTACCAGCTAAATGTGACACCGGCACATGCTGCACTTAAATGTTTTCTTCAAAATCTTGTTCTTTATGGCACAAGTACCTTGACATAAACTCCTAAATATATCATTCAAGTGCTTATTATTCAAAATATCTTCGTTGGATCCATTCCGCAAAAAATACTCATCAATAAGGATACTTGTATAGGGTTCTTCGGATTTTAATTTTCCCAAGATTTGAAGATGCACCCAACATTTTAATCTTGTTTTTCAAGGACATTCAATATCCTAATTTCTTTTAAGAAAATTTGAATAAAATGACATTTGAATTTGCAAAACTCTAAATGGTCATTTAAGCTTATAAAATTGCAAATTAGTCATAATGACTAAATTGAAATTTTAAAATGTTAATGAGTTTGCAACATTAACTTTTAATTTTTTTTTTAAAACCTCAAGCCACCCTTACTTACCTGCAGGCTGCAGGCATCAGAATTCAAGTGGCCACTGGTCACCGAGCTCTAATGGATAGCCGATAATCGGTTGCCAGAGTGTCAACACTCAGCAACTATTTTTGAGATTTCTTAACTTTTATAATGTGATTAACAAGTCTTATAACGATATCCATAACTTCATCAACGCTATTAACAACATGTTTTTTTAGGTTTTTAAACTGAAATTTTTTCAACATTCATAATGCGATTAACAATTCTTATAACGATATTTACAATTTCATTAACGCTATTAACCATATGTTTTTTTAGGATTAACAACTCTTATAATGATATTTACAACTTCATTAACACTATTAACCACATGTTTTTTACATTATGAAAGTTGAAAAATCCTAATTTAAAAGCCTGAAAAACATGTATTTAATAGCTTTGTAAACATTGTTGTAAGAGTTGTTAATTACATTGTGAATGTTGAAAAAAATTTCAGCTTAAAACCTGAAAAAACATGTGGTTAATAGTGTTAATGAAATTATGAATATCATTACCAGAAGTTGTTAATCATATTATGAAAGTTGAAAAAATCTCAAAAATAGTTTCTAGCAATTGGTCGTTGGCATTACATTAGAGCTCCAGTTACTTATGGCCACCTGAACTTGAACTTTGATGCTGACTAGCTAAAATTGCTTACTTTATACAAAAATTGTTAATAGTTTAATAAAAAGAATCAAAATTGTTAATTTTAACTATTAAAAATTTAAGATGAATAAGATGAAAATGGTAATTTTAAATAAATAAAAGGGGTGATATTGCATCAAATTTAAAAGCTTATAAATAAAATTACACTACTAGAAAGATTAAGACATTAAGTTCACCCCAAAAATTAAAATCGGAGTGCTGAGTATTGCTTTAGCCTTTTTTTTTTAATTTTTAGAATCACATAATTTATTTTCACCAGTTTTGTAAACAAAACCTTAGAATTTATGAATTGGGAGTTTTCTCACTTTCTGCAATATAAGTTTACTTGACTTGTTGGTCCATTCCTTGTTAAGAACCATAAATTGTATAGGAGAAAGTTATCATCCGACATGGAATCAAAACTCTGAGAAGGTATAATAGTCAATTATCCTAAATGTATGAATATAAATGGGATCATTTTTAAAACGAGAAAAATTAGATTGTAAATTCATAACTTTTATATGAAAGTTTGCGACAAATTATATTGTTTGCCCCCTCATGAATGGTACTACTCGTCCTGTTATACATGTCTAAGCTAATGAAGAAGTTGGTTTTGAATTTTGATCAAGTAACACTTTAATTTTTTTCCCCCTAAAACTAAGACATTACTTTATTTTATCTATTAAGTTTATTATTTTTTCCTCAAACTAATTTATCTAATTTGTAAATTGAATATAATATAATATTATAATAAAGAGATTATGTCACATTTTTTAAAATTCAGTAATTTTTCTTAATTTTTTTAATTTATTCAAATTAATTATGTAGTGTTTTTAATAACAACCAGAAGAATAATTTTCATAGAATTTTTCAAGATTATAAGTTGTAGCATGCATAATCGGACCCACGGTTACAGTCGCAGTTAGAATGTTCTTTTTTTTTTTTTTAAAATAAGTTTATGATATTTTCTTCGCAGCAAAATTTATGACATGTTAAATGTAATAGAATGAGGTGTGAATATTATTATTAGCAATTTAGTATTGAAAAACGAAGGCAAGTTGTAAGTATTGGTGAATATTATTCCACTATGTCTCATGGTAGCATCTCGTTTTTGTTCCAATTATTTTAGGATGGGACAATCCTGTTTTAAAAGATTTTGGAATAGGACAAAAACGGAACAAGATAAAATTGTTTTGAGATGGGATAAGACGTGGGACGCAGGATGCGGTTGTCCCATCTCAGTCATATCCCAATATATTATCTTTATTTTAAGTTATTATATATTTATTTTAATTGTTACTATAATAGTATTTTGGTAATAATATTTATCAATTATTATTATTTATTTGTTTATAAGTTGTTTTTGTATGGGTTACATAATATTTTTTATAGTGAATATTTTAGATTTGTTTATTTTTTGTGTCTCATGATTGCAAAAAAATATTTTTTTCTTTGTCATGGTTTCCTCATTTCTATCTATTTTCCTCACATAGCTTTTATTATAAGTTATTACAGTTCTTGTATAGTTAGTTTTTAAATTAAAAAAATAAAAAAATTCAAAAAAAAGAAATGGAACATCTTTGTCCTGTCTTAATTGAAATGAGATGCGACACAAGACGGAAAAACCGTCCCATTTTAGTTATCGAGACGAGATTGGGACGGGGTCGTCGGTCTTATCCTGTTCCGTCTCATGAACACCTATATCAAATTTAAAGAATTTTCTTGATGTAAGGGAAAATTATTTTTTTAATTGTTGACCTTTTAAATTAATGTAACGAAAAAGAATGAAATTAATCTAAATTTGGGCACTTTAAATTAACTTATTTACTTTCCAGTCAAAAAATTAACTTATTTACTTTTATGTTCATTTTAAAACAATAGTAAGATTTGATTTCAATCAGATTCAACCTATTATTATCTTATATAAAATGTCATTTGTACCAGTTTTTTTTTTGCCAAAAATATTCATAATTTTTAGATGTTTTTTCCCCACCAAAATCAAATAAAAAATTACTAGTGTGGATGGTTTATTTACATTCACATACAAAAGATTTATGCGTCAGTTTGTTTTTTCTTTTGTGTTTTTTTTGTTTGTTTGTCAAAGCAGTTTGTTTTTTCGGTAACACTGTAATTGATAGATTTTGTTTTTGATAAAAAGATGAATTATATAAAATGAAGAAGAATTATACAACTAAGATTGGTGCTGTAGATGGGTAATTGACCGATATTTATCTCGTCTCAGTGATATGGAGACTGAAAAAGGCAAGCATAATGCCAGAGCAATCTGGCATGAAAAGATTTTTTTTTTTTTTTTAAAGTAATCTTAGATCTGGCCATCATTTTTTATCAATTCATCTCGTCTAGGAAAATTGAAATTTTTGCTTTTCCTTTTTCCTTCTTTTGGTTTCCCAATTTCCCCAAAGATTCTGTCACAGGTTAGCTTGTCTTATGCAATGTAAGCTACAGTCACATTCCTCTTGGGCGCGCGCTACATTGCGAATCACGCACCCCGTCGTTCTGTTTCCTTTGCTGGCAGTGGAACTTCTTTAATCCTTGCGGTTATCTTGTCGAACGATTTGTGAATAAAAACACTGAAAAGAGGTTCCTTTTGACATTCTCTTTCTCAGAATTTAGTTTTGTTATTCATTCATCTCTTCTGGCTGGGTTATCAGCTTTCCCCGTTTCCTCATCTTCAGTTGTATTGCTATTTCTCAAACGTCTCGCTTAATTGATCAAGGTTGTTTCCCTTGACATCATTTGTGCCATTCCTTCATGAGTTTTGAATGTTCTCCTGTAGAAATTTTACGCCACGTGTTTATGCGTTTGGAATGATTGGACTAATATTCCGTACATCATGGATGGACTGGATTTCTTCTCTTTACTCTGTGTTTCGGGCACATTCTGTTATGCTTCTTAATGAATACCAGTTTCGCATTTGATGTCTCTAGTCCATATTGGGAAGGATGACTACACTGACGGGGAGAGCCATCCACCGCTTGATGTTTCCCTGCTTCTGTTCCTCAACCATGCTAGATTTTTATACTGTAAATAGGGTATTAGTTGGTTAAAAACTTAATTGCAAGATGAAATTTTACTATTTATTGCCTCACAGCTTATCAATAGTCATCTCAGCAATGGGATGCTACTGAAATTTTTCATGGAGGATGTGAGAAAACCTGGATCATTGCAATGCTGGGTCAAATATCTGTCTGGAAACAAAAGAAATTGATTAAGTTGGAAATTTTATCTGGCCTTGTGCACGTGCTTGTTATTTGGAATGCTCATCCCCTATTAACACAGCCTGAACCTTTTTCCCTCTTTTACTTATAAATGTTGGCCTGTATGAATCTATAGCATAGTTCTCATACATACAGAGAACATGGAATCCGTTCTTTTTTCCCACAAAAAGAAAAAAGAAAAAGGAGATACTTAGCAGTCGGGATTAGATTATTTATTTGAATCTGTTTTCCCAGAAAATAGTGCACCAATCATCCACACATGTTACTCATGAATTTGCTACTTTATGCCTATAGGGATAATGGTCATGGCATTGGTTATATTCGTTTGGTTGTTTTGCTTCTCAAGCACCTCTAAACTTCCAAGTTCTATTTTTCCTTTTCCAATCATCTGTTATAAAACAAGTGACAGAGCCTTTCCTTTTGTAACGTTTCCAGATTATATGATGGGATGCTACACTATAAAGTCACATGGAGGGAGGGTGGCAAGGACACATAAACTTGACTGGCTAGTACTTCTGCTTCTAGTGGTTATTGACCTATTCTTGGATTCATTAGAACCTTTCCACCGCTTTGTGGGAGAGGGCATGATGACGGATTTGAAATACCCATACAAAGATGAAACTATACCCTTTAGGGTCGTTCAAGTACGTTTATGTGTTGCACCAAGAATACACATTCGGCTTTTAATTAACTATATAGCTATGTTGATATTGTGAACGAACAACCTTAACTTTTTTCATCTTTTCTGAAACAGATTGTTACCATATTATTTCCTATTGCTGTCTTTTTTATGTTCTACATTTGTAAAAGGAATGTTTATGACTTGCACCATTCAATACTAGGTATTTTCCATTGCTTTGACTTTGTAACTGGTTTACTGTTATTCCCATGCTCATGGCTCATGGTATCTTACTTGAATGCACTCTTGGGAACGTCAGGTATTCTTTTCTCTGCACTTATAACTGGGGTCATCACAGATTTAGTTAAAGTTGCAGTTGGTCGACCAAGACCGAGCTTCTTTTGGCGATGTTTCCCTGATGGTAAAGCGGTGTGTTCTCATTCTTTTTCAAAATCTTTTCTTCCTCCTCCAAACTATTCTCTCTCTCTCTCTCTCTCTTCCCCCCCTAAAAGGGGCATGATATGAGGAGGAAGGGGGAAGTGAGTTTGGAAAATCTTTTCTATCTCCCTTGTTGCTCTTGTTTAGTAATGGTAGTTGTTTTAATGGTACTACCTGAGGGAGTGGGTGACATTCGTTGATATGCAGGTATTTGATGCCATCACAAATGATGTTGTTTGTCATGGGGATGAGAAGATTATAAAGGAAGGATACAAAAGTTTTCCAAGTGGGCATACTTCATGTAAGTAGATTATCTATTTCCTGTTGTTTGTGTATTCATGAATTCATGAAGCACCTCTACCATTAGATGGGCATGGCTTCATATAAAAACATACATTTGGCATAGGCATCGTCCTCTTGTTGTGACTCACTATTGTCTTGTTGAATTGGTTTTTCTTACACACATTATTTCAAAGATGTTCTTAGTGACAAAATGTATCCAACTGTATTTTGTTGAGGAATGAAGCTGCTTCTATCATGACTAAACAAAGAACATAGTGAATGGGCTGTCGTTTGCAATGCAATGCAACCAAAGGGACCAACCATTTGTTAATTGTTTCCAAAGATTGTACTTTAAGTAATTAATGTTCACTGGAGAGAAAAAGAGGAAAATTTTGCTGGAAATAAAATCTGCTATTGCTTATACAATGCCGGGTCAAGAAGGTATTATTCTTTAGCTGCAGAAATCTTCTTAAAATACTAGCATTCTGAGCAAACTTCTTTTAGACACACATATTTCCTGTACCTTACTATTTGAGGCTAATTATTACACGCATCTCCCTATGCAAAATATCATTTTTTTAATCTCGTTTTCAAATCTGTAGCTAGAATAAACGTTTCTCCATTTAATGAATATACCGCCAATTTCAGATTCAGTCCAGCGTGTGCTTTGTGCTGGTATAAAAAAAAAAAAAAAAAAACTTAGCATCTGGTTTATCATATGATTTAACAGATGGAGATGGAGTGTTTTATTGTGATGAAGTAGTGTGCTTTTAACCTTTTATGAAACTTAGCCCTTCAAATTTAATTATGTGTATGTGTACACATTCCTCCAAATTGCAGGGGCCTTTGCAGGTTTAGGATTTTTTGCATGGTATTTATCAGGAAAAGTTCGAGTGCTTGATCGCAGGGGTCATATAGGCAAATTATGTCTTTTATTGCTTCCTTTACTTCTTGCTGCTTTTGTGGGAGTTTCCCGGGTTGATGACTACAGGCATCATTGGCAGGACGTGTTCGCTGGAGGCCTACTAGGTTGGTAGTTGCAATGGATCAAAATCCAGTGGCTATTTGGGAATTATTACTGTCAAATAGAGACCTAAGCAATTTAAATGGCAGGGGCTTTGACTTCGACTCTATCTTCTTTTTTTGCCCCTTTTTACGGCAGGGATTATTGTCTCTTCAACCTGCTACTTACTACTCTTTCCTTTTCCTCATCAGTCAGGTGTGCATTTTTTTTTCCCTAACTACTTTGTAGTTTCTTAACACAAATGTGAATTATTTTCATCATTGTAAGAATTGTTGCCTGCTAGGCTCTATTTGCTATAGAAGGTTCATTTTTTTGATGTTGGAAGTTATAATATTTGGCTTGGTGAGCTCGCTTATAAAGTTCATCCTCTAGCATCTTTCACAATAGTTCTACTCTGCTTGTGCCACTGGAATTCGCTAATGTTCCATTTTAAAACTGGGAATAGTGATGGGCGGGCTTTTATGCTAAAAATGAAATAAAAAGTGTTGCATAAAGGAGCTGATGGGAACCTTCTATCAACACAACGCATACAACACAGGAAGTTGAAACAGTTGAGTGCTTATATTAATGTGGAAATATGCTTGGCAATAGAGCTTACGACACATCCACTGTAAGTAAGTATCTGCCCTGGAATCTCTTGTAACAGAAAGAACTCAGGTGTCCTGCTTGACAGAAATGCGGCAAGCACAAGAAAATACAAAACTAGAACCTTAAAGAACAGTGAAGATTTTCCATCTTTTGTAAGGTTGGCTCTTTGCACCAAAACGTGACTGAAGTTCCTCTCCACGCTTGTTTCTGAGTTGCCCCAGTTACTGTTTTAACTGCTGTCTCCTACCTTACTTCTTTTGCTTCTCTGCTTTTCTGTCTTATTTGGTTCTTAACCTTTGGACTTTTTCTAAACCTGTAGTTCTCCCTTTTCTGTCCTCTGTTTCTCCTTTTTGTCTCCTGCTCTAAGCTTTGGTGGCAGTGGTGGGTTGGGGCCCATCAAGATTATTTACAGTTTGAATCATCAAGGTGTTAGTCTCTGAGTGATAATTTATTTTTGTTGTGGTCTCTTGAGCCTTTCACGTATTGTACACGGTAGTCTGTATGCGTGTTGCATTCATGCCTTCTTTTTTTTAAAACTTTGGAGATGTTTTAAGAAGATTAATTAACCATCAGCCTCTCAGAGTCAACAAATTAATCAGCTGAGAAAACAATTCATCTTCCCATATTATATTGGGGTTATAGTTTTGTCAGTAGTTTGTGTTTCCTCTTGTAGGCTGCTTAAACGGGTTAAATCCCAAAGTAAATATTATGGTTCTTGAACTCTCACAGGACTTCTGCTTATTTCCAAATGTGCAGGTTGGGCGCCTCATGCCTATTTTGAAATGTTGGGTAGAACAGAAGGTAATTTGACGGAGGATTGTCTTCCTATTCTGCAACCACAATTTAAATCTGCAAATGCAAGTGGCTCACAAGATTTGAATGTGCACATTGAGTTACTGGAACCTGGAAGAACGTACTGAATGCTGACCTTTACCTTAAACCAAATGAAATACGGTGCTCCTCTATGCTTGTTGTATATTAAATATTGTCATAGGTGTAAGCATGTGTAATTAGTTGCGGTGCCTTACGTACATGTAAGAAGGTACTTGTTGACATCTGAATTTGGAAAACATATTCGGTGGACCTTGTCATGGCGTTGGCCATTGATTGTAAAAGATATGTTTTGTCAAGGTCTAACGTTGCCAAGGGCCTCAAACTTGAGAACACAGTGTATCTTTGACGTCTCAATATGAAACATATTGAGTATAGTGAATTTCGTGGATCTCCGTCCAAAACTTATTTTGCTTCCTTGTCTTGCGTAGTCGCATTTCCCCCAGCTTTGACTTATCTGCTCTGCTTGTAAATGCGAATAGATTTTTCCGAACCGAGAAAAATAGCGAATGAGGAAGAAAATGTGTTGGTGCTCTGCTCATTCAAATCCGCTACACCTAATATATATTACAAATGATGCATTAATATTTATTAACAGTAGAGAAACGCATGTTAGTTCTAGATTATTTTCATGACTAATACTCTGCTAGGATAGAATACTGAGTCCCACATCAAGTAGTGTGAACTGCTCAAGTGAGATGGTTCTCCTACCTCAATAGTAAGCGTCTAGGTTGGATTCCTAATCCCAATTAGATACCCATCATATTCTTATATGTTGAGCATAGTCTTAGCAACCATAGAACAAAAGCAGGAAGGATTAAGGGAAGCATCAGTTTGCATTGAGCATCTACCTATACACAATTCATAAAAGTTGATGCAGGTTGGCCTGTTGCTATACATTTTTGTTCAGTTTCATCATAGAAATATGATGAGCAACGGAAGGAGCATCTTTCTTTGAACATTCTAAGAATTGCTGAAGTAAAATTTCTATATGCTTTTTTACTTCTCCTGAAAATATTCTACCAAAAAGTGTACTAACTTGCACGACTTCGAAGTGGTGGATGATGAGTTTCATTATATGCATATATTTTTAGGGCATGCTTAGTGTTTGAAGTTGTCACATTATGGGCCCAATTTTGCAGATTTGAAAAAGGGAAAATGGGTTGACTTTCAAGCCCACTCCCTACTTCTACTACAGATCAGCCTCCCCTACCACATGCTCGTGTTTGTAAGTGTCCTATCCTGGCACCCCAGACGTAATCATGAAATCCATGTGCTCATTATGCTGGTCCTTTTACACTGAACCTATCCATTGGATTATTTGAATGAAGCTCACATTGGTACGGAGGCCTCTCTTGACCTTTAATAGCTATAAGCAATTTTTTAATTGATTTATTTATTTTGCATATTTAAAAGCGCATAATTAAATACGTATAACTTAATATTCAATTGGAATGTTAAATATTAAAAAAAATTTACCCCAAATGCACTTATTGTGATCGAATTAATATATTAGTGTTTTTCAGGCAAAAAAAAAAATAGTATTGTTTCTTTAGGATATTTCATTTTTCTTTTAGGTCTTATTATTAAAATTCACATCAATGAAACGATCATTGTAAAATATCTTATAAATAAGTGGCATTTTGTCACCAAAAGGAAAAGTTGGCATTTGATTTGGGAATTCAAAATCAAGGCCTTACGTGATTGAGGCCCCCCCCCCCAAAAAAAAAAAAACGGATCGAAGTGGGGGGAAATGTTAATGAAATAAAGATAAGAATAAAACGAAAATTGGCGTCGAATAAAGTAATTCACTAAATTAGTAGATGGGTACCTCTTGTCGGAGAGCATAAATAGAGCAAGAAGAATGAGAATTTGAAGAGAAACATATGGCCCTAGGGTTCTGTTAATCTAATTCACAAAATTGGCGGATATGATGAAATTCATAATTTTGACAAATATGTAAAACAATTATTAAATGGATTGACTTTTTAATTTTAGGCCCATGCCCAAATTAATACCTGTCATAGAGAAGCATAAATGTGCAGTATTAATGTTCACTCTATCACTAATGGGTTGGGTCTAATGAAAAGAGTTAATCTCTCACAACATAATGAATTAAGGTTTAAATTCTCATTAGGAGAGATGTCTATATTTAGTATCTGACAACGTATCTAATAAAAAGATACTTATGTTTTAGTGAAAAAAAAAAGTTCACTCCACCCTCTCAATAAAATCAAGCTAAATATAAAGAGATAAGGTAAAAATGAAAGCTTTTCACCTAAGAGAACACACACAGAGCACGCTGCAAAATTATTATTAATTTATTCTATTTTTATTATTTTTTTGCACATAGTTTAAATAAAATTATGGCATGAGGCTATGCAATAATTTTTGCATTTCTAAAGTACCGAACTAGCACTCACCGTACTCCCATAATAAATTTGTAAAAGATACCCTTTTCTTGTAAGCATAACACTACAAATACGTCAACTTTGAGGGGGTAAAACAAAGAAAGAAGGAAAGAAAATGTCAACTTTATATACAATATCTTTTTTTAATATATTGGATATTCATGACGCCAATCCTTTTGTCTGATGTAATTTTTTTTAATCATTTGCTGACGATAATTAATTTGAAGTTTGAACCATTCTAGCCCTGGAAAGAAAAATTGAACCATTATAAGCTAAAAGTTTGAATTGGTCTTAGTGCTCTTATGGGTGTTTTCTTGTTATTGCCCTCTTAATAATGTAGCTGAAACCCTAATAATCATTGAATTTTTATAATAATTATTATTACTGATAATAATATAACTGGTCCTTTTTCTTTTCTTTTTTTACTTTAAACTTTCGATTAAGAAGTTGTTTGTAGTCTTAATATAACTAAAAAATATTTATTTACGAATTAAATAATAAATTATAAATTTTTTTAAGCTTTCTCAAAACGAGTACATTTTGTTACCGGAAATTTGATTGAGTCAGAAGTGACTTTGGTCAAGTGTTGACATTGTATATATTTTTATTTTTCGGTTGATCCTATACGTCAGTTGTAGTTCTAAAAAGTCTAATATTTTCTTACTTATTTATCGGTAATAATTATATGTTCGAAAATAAGTATTATAAAATAAAAGATTTGTTTGAAAATAAGTGCAATCAATCAAAACCAAATTTATTATTCTGTAACTAGACACTATCATCTATAAATTTGAAGCCAACGAGGCTAAAGGCTTTATAGTTAAATCCAAGTTCTTAGATCATCGAAGAAGAATAGAGATCGATGAGTTTGTCTTCTCTTTATACCATTTTCTGATGCTGCTTCTACTTATTACATCTACTCTTTTCATGCTCTGCATCGATGCACGTGTCGTAGGTATGTGTCCATATGTATCAAAAAATTATATATGAGCTTTTATATTTGTTTTCTTAATTATTTTAACTTTTTTTTTAATATATCAAGGGTTAAAGAGCATTATACTTATTATATATGTTTTGGATAAAAGAATATATATTACATATAGAGTTGAGTTTTGGATCATTTTAGCGAGAGAAAAAAAAGGAAAATTGATGAAAAATTCCCAATTACGAAATTTTATCACCTAAAAGAACCTGAAATTTGTTCAAAAATTCAGGTACAACCTCGTTCTCAGACTTAAAGATATATTACATATAATTAAAGATATATTGTATACAAATAGGTTCTAGATGCCTTTGAGCAATGGGTTTGGTAAAGATGGATTTTTGAGCACTTTTTCCAAAGAACAAAGATAGAAAAGAATTTTTGAAAAAATGATGGAAAAACAAAGAATAAGAATACATATATAAAAATTAAAAAAATAGAAAATAAAGAAAATTCTTGTGTATGTAATAATTTAGTTGGATACTCTTCATGTCCAGAAGAGACCAAAGTTTGTAGTTGAACAATTAATTAGAGGCAAAAGTTAAAAAATTAAACATAAAAATGTATCTATTTCTCTCATAATCGACAACTTTATTTGATATGAAATTAAAGGACAATTAATGTTGACTGAAATATATTGTAGTTTCTTTTAGAATATCAAAATTTGAGAGAAGAAGTAAAAATTCTAATCATATTCACAAAATACTATCTCTGGTCCTAATTATAAGAGCTAGTTGATTAATTTTTAAAGAGATTAAGAAAATAAGTTAAGTTAGTTATTTGTAATAAATAGTTATTGTCTTTTCTAAATATCCTTACTAATCAAGTATATTAACTAAAATTACTATTATTAGAATGACTACTTTGAAAATATATATAAATATGAGAGATAAAATATATTGAGATTTTATATTTAAGACCGGAGGT
Source organism: Neltuma alba (assembly GCF_004799145.2). Lineage (NCBI taxonomy): Eukaryota > Viridiplantae > Streptophyta > Magnoliopsida > Fabales > Fabaceae > Neltuma > Neltuma alba. Next base: position 58,696 of record NW_021633674.1, read on the forward strand.
AGTAACAAATGTACACATGAAGAAGCAGGTCGACACGGCCAAGGTCCGTGGCCAAGACCACCACCCTCGCCCGAAGGACATTGTCCCTAGACACCATCAGTAAAGTCGAAGCCAAAGCAAGATTCACCGGCAAATCCATAAACATAAGTACGTGTTTTGTCATATGTCTTAATTTAGCTCATACGAAATAAGATGTATTATGTATCAATTTATGTCTCCTCATCTTTAATTTGGTTGATATCCTTTGTTTTGTTTTGTTCCCCCCCCCCCTTCCCTTGCTGTTCGAGCTTGTACGGTTGGTGAATGTGATGTATTCGATATATAGAAGGATATATGTGATTATATATTATATTGCTTTATTGTAGCATTTCGCTGGCTGATTTTTCCAGCACAAATTAAGAATACAAAGTCTTTATTAATTAGTTACTCCTCCAGTCCTAAATATAAGACCTTTATATTTAGGACCGGAGGAGTATAACAAAAATTGAGATTATTCATATATTTTGTTCTTAGATGTAAGAATTATGCAATTGTAAATAAATATAATCATTAGTTTCTTTCTTTCTGCATCTATATATGCATTTCACAAAAACAAGTTAATTACCAACTTGTGTGCAACCAAGTGTACATGATAAGCGCAAAGGTTGTCTGCTACGACAAATTAAGAAATTTGAAGAGTGAACAAAATTTTATTGTCCTAGTGCTCTGAAAAATTAAGAAAAAGACCGTTTAATCATCAGTAGCAAGATATGGTTGAAGGAACCAAGGTAGTTTACAAAACTGCCCCCTTCCTGAAGTGCTTGATTTAGATTAGGTAATAATTAACTTTGCAATAACTTAATACTGAATCCAGCGCTGTTATCGCAATTCGATTAGGAGCGAGCATAATCCGTCATATCAAGTTTTGCCGTAATATAGTTACTTTTTATTTTTAATTTTAAAGAAAGGATTATTGAAGTCCTTTTTTTTTGGGGGTTAATTAGTTCAATATTAACACGAGTAGGCAAACGTAAGGAAACACAATTAATTAATTAACCCAAATATTGTACTGCACATATATTTATTTAGGAGCCAAATGCGGTAAATAACAAAACGTGATTATTATCATTTGATTGAAATAAATGCAAACATAACAGTTAAGAAATTAAAGTAAAATAATGTCAACAAAAACTTAAATTAAGATAAAATATTGGAATGAATAGATGTAGTAAAATTGTGAAAATGAAAAAGTGTTTGTATAATTAAAATAATTAATTTGTATTACAATTTTTTTCCTGCAAATAATATTAATCTATTCACAAAGATAATCTCTTTTAGGCTGTAAGCTTATAAGTTCACGTAAATTATGTCTGCAACACTTGCAACCAGGAAAAATTTAAATAAAGCATCCGAAGACTCACAGTTATATGTACAAGTGAAATCTATTTTAATTTCATCAATTGAGGTCATGTGCTTCTAATATGCTAGTTACACGTAACTAATTAATCGATCAATTTTTTATTATTGAATCAAATGATTTGTATGCATAGAATCAATACATATAATTTTCTTTTGATAATCAATACATACGTTAATATACTAATCAATATAATAGATTAACACTATTCACAAATCATAAATATATTTTATTCATTTGTTAGAGTAATGCATGAGAATTTTCTGTTGGAATTAGATGAATTTGCCAAATTGCATTTGCGCATGCAGTGTTTTAATTTGATGATGATAAAAGCATTCTTAAATCTCTCAACAAATACCGTTTCTAAGTTGCATTTTGCTTGAATCTACATAATTAATGTCGTTCTGCACTGACTTCAAATGTAAGCATTGACATTAAGTATATTACATTACTCTCTGATCAGTTTCTCAAAAATTTTAAAAATATATTTGCTTCTTTTTTTTTTCCCCCTACTTAAGTACCAAGTCAAGTCACAACTAATAGAAAAAAATGGCAAGAACAAATAAAATCATACATAATGTGGCTTCATCTAAATTTTAAATTTTAGGATTATATCGGCAATACTTTGAAATTAGGTGATGACAAGATCCCCCTCCCCCCGGGGAGGCCCCCCCCCAACAAAAAAAAAGGTAATGATAACATCATGTGCGCGGTTTCGTTAGCAATTTAAAGGTGTAGTAGCATAAATTAAAACCACGCGGTTTTGAATTTGCTGAAGTTTATGAAGTAATTAATTGTTGAAGTTGTTTTATTTGGTCAATTTTCAGGCCTTATAAAGACAAATTTTGATCGCGCCAGAAGTTGACATTGTAATTTGTTAGATTACGCATATGTGAGGATTAACTGATGGTTATTCAAATCTAAGATTAATTTTCTCTACTTAAAAACAAATCAATAATTAGAACCCCATGCACACGCACAAACACACACACATGTATAAAGCCAATACATATATAGACAAATAGCATTAGCATATATATATATATCCAACACAAATAGGAGGAACAGAGATCAATGGGTGCCTCTTCTCTTCACCATTTTCTTCTGTTTCTTCTTCTTACCATCTCTCTTTTCATCCTGTCCTCCCAATGCAAGTGCACGTATACGTGTCTTTACTCACCACAAACAACACACCAAATTGGAAGAGAAAAAGTGGAAAAAATTAGAAAAGTGATAATTTAAATAATCACTAATATATATGTGGAGTACTTGTTTAATCTGGACATACATATATATATGTATGTATGTATGTATGTATGTATGTATGTATGTATGATGCAGATATGACGACCATGCGAAAATTGGCTGGCCCAACGCCATCTCCACCACCGAGGAAGTATCCATATCCCCGTCCACGGCTTCCCTGACTCATCTCCACCAACCACCACGCAATCAGGGGAATTGATACGTGTGTGAGTTTTTTCCTCGTCTGCATGGACTAGCTGAGATGGAAATAAGCATTTGTTGTTTGTTTAATTTAAGGTTTTTTCTCTCCTCATGTGTGTGCGCGTGAGTTGATCCTTGTTTTTCCCCTCAAATTCTTCCTTGCTTCTCAGTTTCTTGTAAGTTACAGATTAAAATGGTGGATCCCTTATGCCCTTATGCACAAGGATGTCCTTTTTCTGTTGTAATATTCTTACCAAGTAAGATTTATAAATCTGAACCACATGAAGCTAATAATTATAGTTGACATTATCAAATTGAAGAAGAATAGAGATGGTGGGTGTCTCTTCTCTTCTGCTTACGTATTGTCTATATATACGTATCAAACTTAATTTTTTTTTTCTTGTTTTGTTTTTTTTTCCCTGATTGGCTGCTAACGAACCCTTGCCTTGAAGTTTAAAACATAATAGTAAACCACAAAGCCACGGACTAGCCAGCAAATTCACAAGTTTCTTTAACGTATTCGATTATATGTTCTCATACACACACAATAACGTTAATTATTCACACATGCATATAATCTCTTTCAAGCCCTTAGGCCTCTAAGTTCATCTCAATTGTCTATTTTCATCAATTGAGATCTTCCTTTGGCATGCCTATTCCATGTGATGCAGTAACTAATTTATAGGAAAAACGGTCAATAATAGTTTAATAAATCTGGATTAGAATCAAGTGAATTTCTATGTTGACGCTGTTCTTGTTTATAATTTAATTTGTAGGAAAAAAGTTTGTTTCTAAATATAAATATACTCATAGGATAATTAATGAGTTTTTTTTTTTAATTTTACCCTTGTTGACTTAAATACGTGGGAGAAAATATAGAACACATTTTTTTTAATACCATTTCTTTAGTAAGGGCAAAAGGTGCAAAAAAAATGATCAATTTATTTTTTGATTTGCAAACTCATAGTGCAAATGACTTATAAATACGAACAAATAATATTTATAAGAAGTTGCACCATTTATAAACTATGAATGCCGTATTATTTCTTTTAATAATGTGTTCATTATATTTTTCCAAACAGCTGGATGCATCTCATCAGAATTTTTTTATTAGTATCAGATGAATTTTTGAAAATGTATTTGCCTAGAGCGTTCATACGACGTGAGTTAATTTAATTTAAAGATAGAACTACAGATATTGTTAATGCTATCGGCAAATACCGTTCCTTACTAGTTGCATTTTGCTTGAAGGAGTCAAGATAATAAACAAATCCACATTCTTTTCAAGGTCAATCTAATCAACATATAATTAATTTCGTTTCGCACTGACTTCAGAGTTGAGGATTGACATTAAATATTTTCTTATCTTATGTTATCTTGTCTTGTGATGATATGTTAATTAAGGAGTTGATCATGCTGGAAATCAAAGTCTAACTTCAACGTAAATAAATTAAAAGCCTATCTATTATGATATTGACGATTGTTTTAAAACTTGGTGTCAACAACACCGCGCTTGTATGAACTTAAAGGCGTACTGGTATAAATAAAAAAACCATGGCTTTGGGTTTATTAAAGCTTATGAGTAATTAATTATTAAAGTTGTTTTTGGTCAATTCTCAGGTGGCTCTCTAACACGTAATTGTTATTTGATTTTAGGTTTATGTCAATTTCAATCACTTAATTATTGCCATGGTGGTTTCTATGAAATTATTTTTTTGAAGATGAATAAGTGTGGATTGAATTAATTGATTATTCAAATACAAGATTGCTTTTCATTAAAAAAAATCATTAATTAATTTGAACCTCATCATATATAAAGCCAATAGCCGACTAATTAACTGGCATCGGCACATCCACCCCAAATAGGAATAGCGATTAATGGGTGTCTCTGCTCTTTACCGTTTTCTGCTATTTCTTCTTCTTATTACCATCTTCCTTTTCCTACTGTCCTCCCATGCTACTGCAGGTATATATATCTTTATATCCCACACTCACACACACAAATTGGGAGAAAAATTAAATTAAATTAAAACAGTTATAGTGATAATTTAAATTAAATAATCATGCAGATATGACGACCATAAGAAAACGGGCGGGTGCATTGCCCCGAGCACCGCCTTCACCAAAGGCATCTGATCTACCACCAAGGCATTAGAAATTTTCCAGCTGAGTCAACACAACATATAGAGATCATCATATATATATGAGTTTATTTGTCCTCTCTGGGAGCAGCTGGGATGAAAATATATGTAGTTCTTGTTTGTTTAATGTAGGGGTTTTTGGGTATATATGTGTATGTTGCTTCTCAAGCTTACTGCTCTTGTAAGTCCCACAATGTTATATAAGGATCTCATATGTGTACAATGACATGTCATCGTTCTGTTGCAATTTTGAATTTTCTTCATCACAAGAATAACGGACCCCACGAATCAGTTCGTTAATTTTTTGCATTCACTTCATCAAAAGGTGGGGAAATAATACTCACACACATATATATGTATATATATATATGTTCAAGCTCAGCTCCAAGTGAAAATGTGGTATTAATATTTGAGTCCCCGCGTAGCGTTGACGTTGAGGAATCCCTCTGCAATTAATTATCAGGTTAAGTTTCGCCTAATATCCTGAACCATTTTTTCAGGTACAATTAGTGTCCTGAAGTTATTTGCAGTATAATTTCACTTTGCAAGTATTTAAAATGGTGCGATTTTATCCATCTCTAACAAAATGTTTAATTTGACCATTAAGTTGCTGACTAAGAACAAATTTGACCAAAACTCACATCCCCAGATGGGGGAAGAAGAAACTTAGGGTTCGTTCATCTTGGACATGGTCTGCGAAGAGGAGTAGTCGGCCGATGAAATTCGCTGGTCTTTGCCTGCAGGCTTATCCACGAGCTTGACTATGAGTTTTAACATGAACGAGGCATAACCGACTACCGACACAGATATATGCTCTATGATTTATCCCTGCACACAATTATTTTGCAGTCTTGGCTTCACTCGCCATTCCTGAAGCTCTGCAAGAATGAACTCCAGGACTTCACAAAATCCCAGTTAAATTCCTCTTGGAATGCCCAAAGGAGAGGTTCACGCTATTACAACACAGGCTTGGAAAATCAAAATACTCCAATTTTGTCTTTGAACCTGGAATCCATTCACGCTCCTCTTTCTCTTCAAGATTGAGCAATGAATCCAAGTAAGTGACTAGCTCCCTCTAAATCGAAAGCCTTGGTGGAAGAAAAGGACTTGAAGACTTAAAAATCTGATATCCATTCATTGTCTTCGCTTTGGAGATTCAAACAAAGAGTGCCTGACCCGTGGATGTGATTTTTTCATCGATGGAAAATTGTTAACTTTGGATATGTGAGAGAAATAAAAAGAAGAAAGATGAAAATCAGATGTATTATTCATGATAGAGCACATGCTCATACAATCATTCTAACCCATTTGGGTTAACACTAATCATCCCTTATACAAGGATGATAAACAAACCCCATAACCTATGAGGATTCTTGAGGTGGGAGACCCAAGTTAACCTCCCCCTTTCATGGTGAAGATCACATTATCTCACCCTCTAAACACATCACACTAGACCCTTTATATAGGCCTATCTCACTTAGCAAATGACTCAATTATCCTCTCTCTAACAAAAATCATTGTGGAAGATGAATAAAAAACCATTTAAGGATAGTAAAAAAAAAAAAAGTGCTTGTCAACAAAAAATTTTTAAAAAAAATCCAATCACAAAAGGCCACATCATCTACTGTCATGTGCCAATTAGGATTTTTTGGTCAAATTTATGCTGAATCAGCAACGTAATGGTCAAATTAAACATTTTGTTGGAGATGGATGAAATTGCACCATTTTAAATACTTGAGGAGTATAATTGTACTACAAATAACTTCAGGACACTATATACACTTGAGAAAGTAATTCACGATGTTGAGCGCACCTTAACTCTTAATTATTTATATACCAAAGGGCTACTGCATATATAATAACACTACAAAATATGTCTTATATTTAGGACTAGAAAGTATTAACTATACCGATATGGATCCTAATTAAGAATTAAATTTCGTCTGTATATATCACTAGTTAGTATTACATGCGTACGTGGCTAGTGAGACGTAATTAAGAAAACACATTTTATTAACCCGAACACTCTGCCACATGTAGAATCAAGCTCATGAAGTTAACCTGATCAAACAAACTTTCAGCACATAAATAACATGTGATAATGGAAAAGATTATTTTTCACTTGATTGAAGATAGGGACATTAAATAATGAAAGAACCGGAGAAGTGATGAAACTATCAAAGTGAAAGAAATTATTAAAACAAGTAATTCAGTCATTTCCTATTGTAATCAGATGATTGTGTACGCAAAATCAATATGATATGTATATCGTGATATAATCATTTTCAATTTATCAATATATATAATAAAATATGTAACAAATCATATTATTCCCGGGTTATAACAAATCAGATTCTTTTTTCCTCGTCAGTTCTCTATCAAATATATATAATACGTTTCTTTCTTCTTTTTTAATTTTTGAATGCATAAGAGCTAAAGTCTTTCTTATGTTTAGATTGTATCAATTGTTGTCATCATATACGCGGTTTCATGCTGAATTCAACTCAATTATTTGACCAAAAGCCATGGTTTTGAAGTTGGTGACATATAACACTTACTTCTACTCCTCATTACCGTAAGATCTTGAGATCTTTCTGAATGGTCCCTTATTATTGGACTTTTTTAGTTACTGAAATTGTCTTTGTCGATTTCTAGACTTTCTTAGGGCAAGAAGTAATTATATTGATTGGGTCAAAAGAGAAGCAGGTCAAATATTATTGGGCTCTAAATATGTTACTTATTGCTAGCTGGTGGGTGTCTGCGAAATGATATGTTTGAAAATAAGGGCATTGTTTGATTATTATGAGTATTATATTATTGTGCACTATATATTACTATATACTAAGATCTATAAATTAGAACCTGGCCTGATGACGAAGCTAATAGCTATACTTGAGCATTGGCATATCCAAGAAGAATAGAGACCCATGGCTGCCCTGCCTTCTCTATACCGTTTTCTTATGCTGCTTCTTCTTATTACCGCTGCTCTTTTCACGCAGCCCGCCCATGCCCGTGTAGGTATGTATGTATATGTATCTTAAAATTTATATATTTCTATAAATACACTTTCAAGAGAAAATAGTGAAATAGACACAAAAGTCGGTCCCATAAAAAATAGGACTAGTATTTTACTTTTTTTTTTTTTGGGTCAATCTCTTTTCTCCCTTTTCTTGAAGTCCCTTATCATCATCATCATCATTTGGTATATCCAGTGCTTTTTCTGGATCATATTATCAGTTATCTGAGCAACTGATTGATCTGATTCAAAATTCATGGCTTCCCATCCCTACAAAAATGTCTCTTCCGGGACTGAGGTTTAGGGTTTAGGGTAGACTAACTTTTTTATTGGTTGGTTGATTTTATTTTTTTATTTTTGTTTAAACCCATTGTATCTACCGCTAGTAGTAGTGGCTAATTTCCTTGTACGGTAGGCTATGAAACTCTCTCCATCCGCACCATGAATACTGGATACTTAAGAAATCCGGCTAAATGATAATTGTGCTAAGCCTTAAGATTTCAAGTCATTTTAGTTTAACACATCTGCGCGCATGCATGCATGCATGCAATCACCGAATCACGTGTGTAGTTAAATGAAGAACAAGTAAATTTGGTCACTCCCTTTTCATTTGTTGTATATCTTGATTGAAGTTATCATGTTTTTGACATAACTAGCTACTTGTTTGAGCATTTTACACGAAATTGTAAAAAAAAAAATCATAATATTTATAACTTGTAACCAATATAATTTATCATAAATTTCATATTTATATTGATTAATACTTAATATTGATTGATGATCAATAGTGGTAATTTCTTCCAACTATGAAGATTTTGATGAAAGACGAAAAGCAGTGCAGGTTCCAACTATATATTCACAATAAAATTTTTATTTTTATATATGCAGCTATAACCAGAAGGACAGTCAACGGTGATTTGCCACGTCCTCCACGTCCACCTGTGCGTCCGCCAGTAGCCCGCCCAGCATTTCGCCCACCACATCCATAACATATGCATAATTATTCATATATGCATGAGTTTATATATGCCTTTTTTTAATCATGTATAAGTTTAGGTGTGTCGGATTTTAAAAGTTTATTTTTAGTTAAAGCAGGAATCTCAAGACATGAGAGATCGATCATAAATGTACTCATAAATCATCTTGTGTCTTTTGTTATATATGTCTTAATTTCGTAACTACTACTACCAAAATTATTAGTTACATGGCGTACGTGTTTTTTTCTTTTTTGGATCTTTTCTTTTAAATTCCTTTGCTCCTCCAGTTCAGTTGATGCATGGTTGGAGAATGTTGTGATGGATTCTATACGCAACTGTAATGTTTCACTATGTGATTTTTTTTTTTTTTCCAGTGCAAAGAATTTGATGAACTATATGAATCAACTTTGATTTAAGAATTAAGAATTATACAATTGTAAATAAAGAAAGATTATCAGATCATGATTTCTGCATATGCCGGCTGCAAATAAGCTGGCTATATAATCATTAACTAATTTAATCAGCTTCGCATCCATAATAATCGGGTACAAGTACAAGCAAGCATGGGACGAGCGAGAGCATTTTGATTTCTTAGAATCTAATTAATATCTGAACTGATTATAATTAGTGACTGTTAATGGATAATATTACCTTATGTTCTTAATATAAAAACTAGTTTGACTTTTAATTTGATTTTATAAATATAAAACCATGATCCACTTTATCTTTCATATTTATTTATTTTTTTCAAGCTAGCCCTTGTAGTAGTTGTACATGTTAAGTGTTTCATCAAATGATAGTTCTAACTAATACATATAATTGGTAAGAGCATTTTAAAGAAGACAACACACCTGTTTGTTACAAGTAACTAATTTAACAAAATTTTTTATTTTATCCAAATTAATCAACTTGTTCTTATACTAAGAATCGGAAGTAGTATTCATCTTTACGGATCATAACATGAATTATTATAACTGGCCTTAATTAGTCAATATCAGCGAAATTACGGTAAGTAATTACACTTTACTAATTAGAAAAACACACGTAAGTAGTGGAAGATAAAGTTTATTATTTGTTATTCCAAAATCAAGCCTTGACCATCTTCAAATAAATTCGTAGAAACAATCGATATTTGTTATACTTGGTTTAATATACGCGTGACTAGATAAACGTAAGAAAATAAATTAAACTTGATTGATAAAATAGATAATTTACTGCGTTTTTCAACTCAAAAAAATATATTTTATTGTACTGCATATATAAGCGACAAAGGGATCGCTTTCTTTTGAAGAATTCAAGCTGTTGACTTGAACCTCCTTAATTTATTGCCTTTCAAGGCACCAAATGCTGTAAACAACAAAAAGTGACGACTATAATGTCAAACTGATTCCTTAAATATGTACTATATCCGATCCTTAATATAAGAGTTCATTTAACTTTTATTTTAGTTTTAAATATAAGACTCAATCCACTTTGTCTCTCATTTAGTTTTTTTGAAGATAGTCCTTGTAATAATGATAGTTCTAGCCAATACACTTAATTAGCGATGATATTTTAGGAAAGATAACACTTATTTATTACAAATAACTAACTTAATTAGTTTTCATAATTTACTCAAATTACTCAACTAACTCTTATATTAAGGACTGAAGGTAGTATGTTGGAGAGAGACAGTCACACACATTTGTTGGAAAAGAAAGGTTTCATTCAAGCTAAGTATTGATGGATTCAATTATTAGTATGTGGCAACTGTAACCAGGCCAATGCGATATTTTTTTTTAACCTATCTTCTACTACTATATGTCCTTGACATCCTCACTTGCTCCAAAGGAAAATAAATAATGAAAAGGTCTGAGCGAAGAAATTAAATTAAAATAACACATTGGTATAAGTAGTTTTATTTGAAGATTGAACCAGTCATAATGCTATAAACAAATGAAGAAGCGTTATTATTTCTAAGTAGCAATATCCTTGAAGGAACCAAATGATAATAAACAAATGCACATTTCCTTTGTCTTTCTAAGTGATACATGTTTCTGTCGTATAAGTCCACTTCAACTGGGTTTCTGCGAAAGTTTGAGGAAAATGCGCAATAGATAACTCAAATGCAAGACAATATAATAATTGCCTTGAAACAAGTATAAATTTAGACGCCGCGGAGCTCATAATTATATGTAGCCTTAGCATATATAAATCCAGACCAACAACAATATATATACATATACCCATGGCTGTGTCTTCTTTTTCCCAATTTCTGATGCTTCTTCTTCTTCTTGTTGCTTCCAGTCTTTCCATGCTGTCTCACAATGCGAGTGCAGGTATGCCTCTATGTCCTTGCAAACTTGTAGCTAAATAATACTCATTTCAACTTGGTAAAAAAGTTAAAATTATTATATCCATGAAATTTTGAATTTCTATGCATGGCTCTCTTTGATTTCAGTATTTAAAAACACACATATGTCTTTCTTTACGTTGCCTTGAATCTTAACATGAAAATAAGTCATATTATATTCTTCACTTGTTATAGATTTTATATAAAAGACTGTAAATTTTAATAATCACGCACAAATTATATATGCAGGTATGACCATGAGAAAACTAGCAGGCCAGCTGCCAAGTTCGCCGCCGCCGCCGTTGCCATCTAAATGGATCAAACCACTTCCAAATCCGTCAAGCCATCCCCTGGCGGCTTCACCACCACCGCCACTGCAGTAGAAGTTATTTCAGAATGAAAAGAATAAAACTGCATTAGGATGGCCTGTATCCGTGCAAAATGTGTGATTGTATGTGTTGTCCTTTTATAAATTTATGCCCGACGAACACACTCGAGGCTAACTCAAGCAATAAGAATAAGGTGAAATGTGTTTAGAGATTTATGATATAAAAATTTTCTGTTGTAACAAATAAAAATATGATTCATAATGATTAAGGTACTGAAAATCATTGAATTAATTAGTGAAGACAGTGGCTTGAAGATCAGTAGTATAATGGTGGTGGAACAAGAGCCAAGCCAATCATGATTCAAATAATATAATTTAATTAATATATACAAACATGTTCATATATATTCCTGAAAAAAGAGTAATATTTAAATAGAAAGACATTAATATTCATAAGTAAATGGAATATTTGTATATAATCACGCCTAATCCAATAAAATAACAGTTAATAAAAAAAACTGATATGGTGCTATTTTTATAACGCAAAATGATGTCAGTTTAGACTTTAGACTCGGCAAAGGGAAAAATTTTAAATTCAACTCGGTTGACTCTCCGTCCAAAAATCTCGATTGAACTGATTACGAAACCGTTTTACTGATTCATTGGTTTGACTGGCTAATCCAAATTAGGTTTTAATGCCCTAATAATAATTGAAGATAAAATTAACATTTAGGTAGGGACTATAATTTTTAGTTTTTTAACTCAATAAGTTTTCGTAATTTATTTTGTTTGAAATGGATCCTTTTTAGTTGATCCGTTATGATTCATCCTTGAGTATAAAACTTGTTGATTTTAATTTACAAAATTTCATGAATTTTATGAAAATTCTTTCATTTCATTTAATTTTATTTTAACACTCGTGTATTTCTATAAATAAAATTTCATAAAATCTATAGATTAAAATTTTTGAATCAAATAATAAAGAGTCAAATTAAACAAAGTAAATTACAGATACCTAATTGAAAATTAAAGTAAACTATGTAAGAATTTATGAATTAATTAATTTTCTGATAATTGAATAGACACAGGCATGAGAACCTATATGTACTTTAATTAGTGGTGGTTACGATATAGCAAACCCATTAAATCGTGAATAATGAAAATTGGTGCCAGAAAATTTTGAAAAAATTACAAGATCCCGCCCTAAAGAATTAAATATAAAAAAACCCCTTAAAATTATCAAATTAATCTGAAGTCTCAAAGGATATCATTGCAAAAAATTCTATTTGTTTAGTTATCAAATTGTTCTTTTTACTTTTTTTGGCATGCGATTATTAACAACTTAAAATGTAACGATTAATAACTATCACGACAGGTATTATCAACATATTTTTTCAGCGTATTACAAAAATATAATGCATCAGTTATAATTTTTCTGAAAATTTGTGGCCTTCAGCAATATTCGTATATACTACCTCCGGTCCTTAATATAAGACCCCGTTTGACTTTTAGTTTGGTCATAATTATAAGACCCCAATATATTTTGTCTCTTATATTTATGCATTTTTTTTTCAAGATAATCCTTCTAATAATAATAGTTTTAGCCAATACACTTAATTAGCAATGATATTTTAGGAATGACAACACTTATTTATTACAAATAACTAACCTAACTTATTTCCTTAACCTCTTCAAATTAGTCAACTGGGTTTTATAATTAAGACCGGAGGTAGTAGTTTCCACATAAAGTAAGAATTTACTCAAGCTCATCACCAACTCCAGGTAAAAAATACGATGTGTTAACATTTGAATCCTTATACGCTGACCTCGACCATATATGTCTCTTTCATTCTGTTTTAATTTTTGAACCAAAGTTGCCAGGTCGATGTCAATTATTAAATGTGAGCATATTTTGTCAGCGTATCATGCTTTGTCGTAATTAACGATGATTTTTTTTTTAAACGAGTTTAACTCGACACTCCCGCCATTAAGGAGCACGCCACGTGCAGCCGTGCAGGCTTGCGTTCAGACACAAACATATTGAGGGATTTATTGGACTTCGTATAATTTTGAGGGAAATAAATGAAAACTAAATATGAGACAAGAGAAGAAATCAGAATAAAATAAAACATTGGAACAAATAATTTTGTGTAAATTTACCACAAATCAATATATCACCATTAATAAATATATATATGATAAATCACATTATTTATAATAGTACTCCTTCAACTCTTATTTATAAGTTGTAAATTTGGAGAGGAGTATGTTCTATTTTATAAACTTCAATTTCGTGTTTGTCTTAATATTTAATATTTTTTTTTAATTTTGTCATCAATTATTTATTTTCTCTCTTTGTCATAATCTATTTTATCACATTTTCCTACATATTCTCTTTCATCTTTTTTTTTTATATTTATTATAAAGTCATATTTGAAAATAAAAATATATTTCGAACCTACATGTTGTTTTTAGCTAATTATTTATCATCTATGAATTAATTATTTGAAACTTATAATAATGACGTAATAGAGTATATTTTATTCTTCAAACTCCAACTATTACATAACTAAGTGCGTTATACTAGTCACCTTGAATTGGAGATTGAGCCATTCTTAATGCTCTCAAGGGTCAACAACTTAATTAATACACTTTCTAAAATTTTTTGACCAGAGTACCCTTTCTAATTGCATTATGCGTTTGAAGGAGCCAAAACATAATATAGTTATGCAGTTTTGCGCTGATTTCAAAGTTGAGCACTGACAGCAAATATATCATACTACTCCGATTGGATTGGACCTTGAAGGAGTATTATTGTATGTACTATATTGGGTAGCAAAGTCCAACGTAACTATTATTTTCACGCAAGTCCGTATTATTATTGTTAGCGGGTTTCTGCGAAGTTATACGTTCGTATTACCAAAATCATGTTTGAATATATATATATATATATATGCATTGACTGATTATTCAAATATATATCCAATTTTATTACTCCTCTGGTCATTAATATAGGACTCATTTAACTAATTTGATTAGATTAAGGAAGTTAGGTAAGTTAGTTAATTATAAGAAAAGTGACACATTTTTCCTAAAACACCATAATCATCTTTCTTAATACCACATCTCCCTCTTCTACTTCATTATGGTTGAGGAAGTATCTACGGAGGTAATTTAAAGAAAATTGATAAATATGATAAATGGGTTTTATATTTAGGACCAAAACCAACTCAAGAATTGGGTCCCATATTAAAGACCGGAGGAGTATTCTTGTTCGAAAAGATCTATAAATTCAAAGCCGATGAAGCTATTTAGGGCTAGCATTATTAGAGATGATGGGTACGTCGTCTCTTTACCATTTTCTGATGTTTCTTCTGCTTATTACCTCTACGTTCTTGGTGCAGTGCCCCCATGCTGGCGCAGGTATATATGTATGCATATTTATATGTAAAATCTGCTTTCTTTTATGGTAATAATCGCAAAATATACGTAATAATAAATAGTGTTTATGCATGCAGGTATAACCATGAGGAAACTGGCGGGTGATATGCCACATTCACCACCTTCACCGAAAGGATCCCCTCCAATACGTCCACGTCCTCCTATTCCTAGATAAGGAGGATCTATCTGGCGTCCATTTTAGGGTTTACAGGTCTCCTCCATCATTTGGGGCTAAGCGTTTGGGTTTTTCTTTCTTTGTAATATTTCATAAGCTGATCTCTCTCAGCACAGATAATTAATATAAGGGTCATACAGTCCTTAATTATTTATCATATAGCCATATGGTATGATCAATAATTTTTCATATCCTTAATTAATAATATAATCGTGCATATAAAGCCCAAGCATGGGGACCTATCTTATTATAACACAAAATCTAATATCTGAAATAAGTAGCAACAGCTAATGGATAATATTTTTCTTTAATTACCAATCATAACATTAATTGTAAATTTGGTCTTAACTCCAGTCAAAGTCATCAACTTATATACGATAGCTCCCGTTGACGAGAAGCAGGTTTGATTTTCAATCTCTATATACAGGGCAAATCTATAGTTAAAATGGCTTCCTATTTACAGGTGATACTCGATCGGTGGAGATTAGTGTCTATTGCCAACGGATAATATTCCCAAGGCATGCCAAAAATATATGAGCATGGCCCACGAGACGTAATTAGGAAACACAGTACTTGATTGAAAGATCTAGTTTACTGTGTGCAGCAGGACTTCCTTTTGTTATTAAGTCATCACTATTTCCTGACCAAATTAAACTTCTCCAACCTGCAGGTGCAGTTACATAAGCTCCTTCTTTTCTTAGACCTTTTTTCCTTTTGTGGGTAGAATTTTCTTGAACTTTTTGTGTTAAAAGACCTAAGAATCAACATCGTGCTTTTTTTTTCTTTTGGAGGTAAACAAATTTTAGGCAGAGGTTCGGAGTTCAACCCAGGCCAAAAACAGGACGCTTCAATGTTAACTTGATACTTTTGAAATGGTTTGAATAAGTTTAAATGGGCTGGGCCTGGCACATTAGGGATTTCAACCAAACAATTTCACCAGTCCACATCCAATTTCAGATATCAAATGCATTTGAGGAGGACAAGATAATCACCATCCTTTGTACCAAGAAAAGGGCGGAGCGTAAACCAGAAGGGAAAGGGTATCTCAAGGAAGGGACACTGAAAATTAAAGACAACTGGGAAAAACTTCCATCAACAGTCTGAAACCTAACAAAAAAACCAGGAAGAAACTCTAACGGCCCTTATTATACTGCAATATCTGAGCTTGCACATGCGGAAGAGACAAAATAAAACACACCAACCAAAAAGGTAAAACTAGGAAACAAGTAAAAACGACCAAACACATACAGCAAACCAAAACTACATAACTAACATTTGGAGCATGCACCTTCTGAAATTTATGTACGGTCTACCTCTGGTCTTAATTATAAGACTTCGTTTGTAGTCTACAAACGAGATCTTATAATTAGTATTAATAAATATAGTATTAGATACCAAATTAGCAAGTAGTCGCTTAAGAAAGAAAGAATCAGTTTTTATTTCTCATAGCACGCCGAGTCTGCTCCTTGTTGTGCATTATATTATACCTAAGATGCCTTAATTAGAAGCATGGTTTCATGTGTGAAAACACCGGGGTTGCTTTGCCAAGTCCACTACCATCTTCGTTTTAAAAATTAATTGGATTATTGGAAGAAGATCCATGCCTAGTTTGAAAATAAACACAAATGTGTAACTTTATTCTAGAATTCAAATATGAAATTTGCGTAGTGCGTTGACAAAAGGGACATTGTGTCTTGCGTGTTTTGTACATGACAACGACCTTGTTTCTCTCAATTGTTTTTGGCCAAATTATGTTGAAAATCCGACACAACCATATCAAATTAAGAGAAAACATGAATCAATTTATATATATATATATATATATATATAAAGTACGACCGTGATTGGTAAAGCAAAGAAAGAAGGGGATATCAATGGGGATGTGTTCTGTTTACCGATGGGTGATGTTATTGATTGTGTTCATCGCCTCCATTCTTGTTATCATCCAGTTTACTGAAGCTACTTCTTCAGGTTCGTCTTGTGTTTTTCACACAACTCAAATAATGCCTTCAACTCAAATTTGGGGCCTAACTTTGTTTTTGTGTGTGTGTGTGTTGTTTATGCAGATATGAAGATGAGGAAACTGGGTAATTTGCCAAGTTCACCTCCTGTACCCGTCGGATCTCACAGTGTGCCTCCGGGAAATGGCTATTAACGCTAGTGATTGATGATCATTGATGTGTGTGTGTGTGTGTGTAAAAGTCAGTAAAACTGAATTAAATTAGTATCTACTGTTACATTATTACGCAAGTAATAATTTCTTTTTTATCATTAAAAAATGTGTGGCCTGCAATTAGTTAGATGTTCAGTTTGGTTTGGCGATGGATGGCATCTCAAGGCTTCTCCATTTTCAATTAATAAAGTTTGCAACTCTTAAAGAGAAGACAAGAAATTACATGAATTAATTTGATGATCGAAATAGTCTTAGCTTGAAGCAACAAACAAATTGATGAGGACTCTCTCACACAAGTAGCGATACATGCTTGAAGGAACCAAGAAAATTAATTAACAAATCAAGGCACTTTTCCTAAGTTTTATTAATCAAATGCTTGATTTATTTAAGGTCGTTAACAATGAACTCCGTCAACATATAAAAGACCTTTGTTTAAGAGATTTATCTGCTGAAGAACAGAATACTGTTGTGGCTGATTGGGTTAGTGATGGTACACGGGATTTTTCAAAGTTGCTCCATGTGGTTCAGGCCAAAGTTTTGGCCAGACTCACTTGTGTTATGATCCCTTTTGATTCTGCTGGGGAGGATGTTTTAATGTGGAAAGCTTCAAAGGCTGGCATTTTCAGTATAAAGGGTGCTTATTTTCTTATTGAGGAGAATCCTATTTCTCTCTACAGTCAGATTTATAAACTTATTTGGAAATGGAGAGGTGCAGAAGGGATTCGGGTTTTCATTTAGATTTCATGGTAGACTTCCTACCAATCTTTGGAGAAGCAGATTGTGTCAATGTTCTCCCTTGTGTTCTATTGCCTCGACGTGTGGAAGGCATTTTACACGTTCTTAGAGACTATGACTATGCAAAATCTGGGCGGAACTCTCTTGTACATCATAAGTACGTGAACAGATTTTTTTCCGGCATCTATGAGAGAGTGGATTGCCCTTAATCAGGAAAACATGGGTCTTGATGGGAATGATGATTGGAATATGGTCTGGGGATTTTCAATATGGAAGCTTTGGCTTTGGAGGAATGAAGCAACTTTGGACGCTAATTTTGTAAAGCCTCCGGATCCTACTGCTGTGATCAATCACAGCTAGCAAAATTTTACGGTTGTGACTGAACCTATGATACATGCTGTGAAGGAGTCTACGTTTTGCTATATTTCTTGGTCTCCTCCGTCTTAAGGATGGTTCAAATTAAATGTTGACGGTGCTGTTTCAAAATCCTCCGGGAAAGCTGGTTTTGGAGGTGTTATTACAGATCATTTTGGCAATTGGATTATTGGTTTCTCTCTTCAAATTGGTTCATGCAGTGTCCTTGAGGCAGAAGCTTGGGCTATTTTTAAGGGCTTGAAGTTGGCTCGGGATTTTGGATTCAAAAAGGTTGTACTTGAATCTGATGCAAAGGCTTTGATTGATTATCTAGCGAGAATAATCCCAGCTACTCTTGTAGGCTTTTGTTAATGCAGATTCATAATGTGCTGTAAGTACAATTGGGAGATCAAGCTGTGTTTTATTGGAAGGCAGGCTAATGAAGTTGCTGATGCACTAGCCAAACAAGGGATCTCTGCTTCCTCCTATTTTGATATTTGTCCGAGTCATATGCGAAATTTAGTGGAGAAGGATTGTTTGGGGTTTAATTCCACTTAGCTTTCTATAGATCGTTTGCTTATGTACCAGAAGAAGAAAAAAGACTCCGTCAACATATCAAGTTCTGCTACATGTTAATACTTATTAAAAGTATTCTTCCGGTTCTAAATATAAGACTTATTTTATAGTATAATTCTAAATATAAGACTCATTTTGTAGTATAAATATAAGACTGGAGGAGTACTTTTAATTTTGACTCAAGCCCAAGTCTTAGCTCTAGCTATCTTGCCAATTTTAAAGCCTCGTTCAGTATAACATATGATAAGGCTGAATAAAACCAAAAACTGAGGCCTTGAAATTGTTCGAGTTTACAACTCATGATGAGCTTCTCATGCACCGCGCATCGTTACTTCATATCTTTCCCAATCGTTGAAATGGAGCAGACTTAGAACCCTTGTGGATTGTCAAATGTCATTGCTGTCATCAGAAAGGGTTAGATCCAAGCACGCTCTGACCTCGACAAATCAATGTATTTTATTGACTTTTCAGTCGCATATGGGTTCGGTGCATTGCACAAAGTTTAAGAAACAAGTCATACTATTTAATAATTTAATATTTTATGTATTACTTCCTAGCCATTTTTCGGGCCGCATCAGCGACCTTTTACGTCTGTCCTGGAAGTCTGGTTGTAGCAGCGACACATGTTTGCATCTCTATTTCTTTTATTTTGATGCTAGTTATTATGCGTCCAATCCTAAGTTTTCATCTTCTGATCATTCTTATTATTATTAAGGGCCTCATATAGTTGGAGATTGATGTCTCATATGTGAAACAATACGCAGCAATTTCTTGCCACAGATTTTTATAAGTGCTACATTATTAGTGATATTTAATCATTAATTTCTTCCTCCATACTCACCAAATTAAAAGTGGATGCACGGAAGGTGGATTTTCGTCAGATGTGAAAATTATGATATTATTTTGATTTGTTTTGTCAAGGTAACTGACGTAATGTACTAATGTTTGCATTTTATACCCCTCTGATGAGTCTTTATTTTATTATGATTTTTCATATCTTATTTGAGGATTTTATCACATTTATTGAGCTTAATTGTATTTATTATGATTAATTTGAATTAAATGTAATTTGATGAAAATACTGCTAAAAGAGCAAACATATCATACTTTTATGATTTATTTTGATTGATTGATTTTTTTGAAAAATATGATATTACATTATCTTAAATTTTATTGTAGAAAAGCTAAAATAAAAGGGCAAAGGATCAACAAGATTGAAAAAAAGAAAAAGGAAAAAAAAAAAAAAAGAAGGACCGAATGAAGTTCACCGTTTTGGGGGAGAAGCCTAGGGTATCTAATTGAATCTTCATCCTTCGTGAGTGGGGAGCCGGAAGCAGGACGGCGGCAAGGTCTTCATTAGCATCCCTTATATATATATATATATATGACCACACGCATACTGTGACAACTGTTTTTTTAAAACCATTTTACATTAAATTCAACAATTTATTTAAATGATTAACCATGATAGAAAAGAAGAAACCTTAAAATTTTAAAATCGTTATCATGGTTAGAAAAAATAAACTTATATTACGAGCAACATCGATCGTTAACTTAGGCCTTGGACTTCAAAGTCCAGAAATATCATTCAACTATTAGCCCAAACCAAACTTATACTTTCAAACATACGAACTGATAAATCATTTTAATATAAGTCATGGAGTCCATTAGTTAAAAGTCAACACTATCAAAAGAGTGTAATACGTAAAGTTTTAAATATCTCTGGCCTTCCAACGACCCCCATATCAGATAGTAGTAATTAAAAGTATTAGTTTACAACATCAGAGTATATGGGCCCTATGTGACAATATATAACAAATCAGCACATATAACAAAAGTCGGGAGGCTATACAAGCTATAACAGCACAGTATGCCTCTGGAGCCTTCCCTGATGGGTCACCACCTGAACTATCACCTGAAGATAGTAAAAACCACGAGGTGAAACAAACGCCTCAGTAACCAACTTTCCAACTCATCATACATACTAACACGTGCTCGTGAGATGTCAAGTGGGACAGTTATTAATTCTCAAAAACATATATATATATAATTTCAATCATCCAAACCCTTATTATGGGAGCTAACACACAAGCCACATAAGTTTATCTCTCACTATGGGGGATTAATCAGACATATAGGCCTATCCCTCACTCTAGGGGACGAATAAGAAGCCATAAAAGCATATCCCTCACTATGGGAGATGAAGGAAGAAGCCAACCAATGTGCATCAATGGTGGCCTTACCACGTAGTAGGATTAAACTCAATCCAAAATCCAAATAACAACCAATCATTCACAATATAACAAAAAATGTCTCAATCTTTTCTCAGTATAATCCATAAGATATAAATCATATATCTTTTTCAAACTTTTCAATCACAATTCCAAAAATCCCACAAGACAATTTTCATAGCTCAAAAGATATTACATATCTACTCGAGTTCCAAATATTAAATATTATTCTAAAAATAGCAAAATACCCATAAACAACATATTAGCATATATAACAAGTGGAAAATGGTTACCTCTCGTCAAAACAATACTAAGGATTACCACAAGGTCAATCTTTTGCTCAACCAATAATTAATCTACATAATTAATATAACCACATATTAATATAAACTAATTAATTAATTAAACTTCTCTATATTATTTAAATTTCTAATTTAACTAAATTTTTATTCTAAATTCCCGCAACTCTCATAATCCAAAAAATTATTAAGTATTTTAGAAATAACTTAAAATTTTCTAACAAGCCAAATTATTTATTTACCACCTCCAAATTATTTACCTTAATAAAAAGAATTTTTCACAATTTCCAAATATAAAATTACTATTGTTTAAATTCTAAAATATCATTTTAAATTTAAACCTCAAAATCAAACTCTCAAAAATTCAATAATACTTCAAATATTTATAAATAAATAATCTAATCAAAACTTCAATGGTATAACTACCATATACACATATATTTTCAAAAATAATAAACTTTTTAGCTACAATAATTATTTTAAAACCTCCAGTCACCCAACAAATAAAACTAAACTGATAAAATTTTTAATAATATGTTAAACACCTCAAATAAATTATTCAACTTAATTTTAATTGGTAAAATATGATATAAATCATATATCACATATTTTTCAACTAGAAAAATCCATTTAAGCACTAAAACCAACAAATGGACAAATCTAAACTGATTAAACTTAACAACTCATTTACCTCTAAATTTTTATGAGTATCTTTCACCAAAACTCCATATTTATATCATATATAAGTCTCAAAATTTTCTTTAAACACTTTAGTAATACTGTCATTAGGAAATCTAAAATATATAGGAAATATTCATGAAGAAAGTTTGATAAAAAGAACTATATTTGTGTACCTAGATGATCTCCAAAACTTGTATTACCCTTCAAAATGTCAGAACTTCTCTGCTCCTCTCTCGTTTTCTCTTTCCCTAATTCTCTCTCTCGTTCTCTCTCTTTTTCTTTGCATACACTTCATCTTCTGCGTCTCCTCTCCCTTTTTATCTCCCATCTTTCAACCACCCAGTGTACATTTTCTTCCTGCATCTAATTCTCCTTCCCCAAAATCTTCATTCCTCCCCCTAAAGTCTTCTTTCTAATCCAAATACCGCCATTTTTTTCACGCCTCAATTTTTCCATGCATCGACTTTCCACGAGTCAATTTTCTATGGTTTAATTTTTCAACGAAAGTGTGGAAAGTTGCTCCTTTCTTCCTTTTTTTTTTGGTATTAAAATATTATTGTTTTACCTTTTTTTTAAAAAAAAATAAAATATTAGGATATTACGCATACATCCAGAGGAGGCGACCATATGCACCCACCATCACATATCCATCAACGCGGCACCTCACACGAGCCCATTCATCACGCACGCAGCACCACTCTTCTTCATTTCCATGGCCGACTTGCACAGCAAACTTGTGTTAGAAGTATCCAAAATCATGTGCAGCTAATTTAACTCAGCTTCTTGGAGATGGAGGATTGGGTTTGAGCTTTAGAGTTAATTAGCGGAGTTTTTCTATTTCAATTCTTTTAATTTAATTGAGTAATGAATTTTCTGAATTAGAATTGATATTATTTAATTAAATTTTCTGAGGTTATTGGTTGTAATTCTTAGTTTAGAATTGAATTTTTATGATTGGGATTGGATTTTGCAGTTTGAGATTTATATAATTATATCCAGTTTGAAGTTTTATGTGGTTATGTTATTCTTTTATAGTTTGGATGAATTTTATAATTGTATAGTACTTGTTGATATGAATATATCAAGTTGAGTGTTCTTTGCATAAAGACCCGAATTGCATTAATTTAATCGTAATTGCACATTAATCAGTTTTCAATGATATTTTTAATTTGTGATCGTAGCTAGAGTTCTAGGATATCCATTAATTAAGATTAATCAGTGGTTAAGGTTTTGATTTTAAATTAGTGAATAAAATAACTCCCAGATCATTTTGAGTAAGGATAACCCAATTTTTATTTTCCAAGAAACATTATCTCATATCTCCTTCGAATCCAAATTTTATCATTTGCTACCTTTTTAATTAATTTTATTTCAATTTCAATTTCAAATGATCTTTTCATTTTTTTTAATAAGAAAATAACCAAAAAAAAAAGTATTTAGAATTATTTTTAATTTATTTTGAAAGTAGTTTTTAAAATAAAAAAACAAAAAAAACCTTTTTAATAGCAATTTTGATTTTTAGTTAATTTAGGACCTAGTTAGTTTTTTGCTCCAATAAAAGAATGACTTTGGTTTGCATCACTATATTACAATCTAAATTTAATTTAATTTGACCTAAAGGCGATATTGAGGATCACCCTAATTATCAATAACTCAGCGTCATTAATTATGAGCTGGCTTGGCTTTAACAAAATGACATCATATTGTTTAGTGTTCAACCCGAGCTTTGTACTTTGTCAATTCTGTGGACTCACCTCCTGACGCCATTTTCCCGCTAAATTTCGTTGACTTGGGGGGTTTAACAGGGCACGTTATTGTCGGTAATGAGAACAAAATGGAGAGCTTATATATATATAGGACCAGAGGTCGTATATCCAATGTTATTATTCTTGTTGGGAAACATCTATAAATTCGAAGCCGATGAAGCTAGCATTATCAGAGACAATGGGTGCGTCGTCTCTTTACCATTTTCTGATGTTTCTTCTGCTTATTACCTCTACGTTCTTGGTGCAGTGCCCCCATGCTGGCGCAGGTATGTATGTATATTTATATGTAGAATCTGCTTTTCTTTTATGGTAATAATCGCAAATAATATATATGTAATACTCCTCCAGTCCTTAATATAAGACCTAATTATTGAATTGATTTTGATTTTAAATATGAGATATATTTATCATATTTATTAATTTTTTCTAAATTATCTCTATAGATACTCCCTCAACCATAATCAAGTAAAACATGAAATGAAGATATTAAGAAAAATGATTATGATAATAATCGCAAATAATAGTATATATGTAATAATAAATATTGTTTATGCATGCAGGTATAAGCTCGAGGAAACTGGCGGGTGACATGCCACGTTCGCCACCTGCACCGATAAAATCCCCTGAAATGCATCCTAACGCGCCTCCAATACAATCTTAGGGTTTACAGGTCTCCTCCATCATTTGGGGCTAAGCACCTAGGTTTTTCTTTCTTTATGGATCCCTTAAATCAATTAACACGCTCACACGCGTGCACGTACAAGCATAAATACATACATATATGTATGCAATTGCCTCCTTCAGTTCCTTGTAGTATTTCATAAACTGATCTCTCTCAGCACAAATAATTAATATAGGGTTCATACAGTCCTTACTTATTTATTATATAGCCATATGGTCTGATCAATTAATTTTTCATATCCTTCATTGATAATATAATCGCGCATATAAAACCCAAGCATGGGGGCCTATCTTACTATAACACAAAATCTGATATACGAAACGCAGTACTTGATTGAAAGGTCAAGTTTACTGTGTGTAGCAGGACTTCCATTTGCTATTAAACTTCTCCAACCTGCAGGTCCAGTTACATAAGCTCCTTCGTTTCTTAGACCTTTTTCCCTTTCGTGGGTACAGTCTGCTTAAACCTTTTTTTTTTTAAGCAACAATAGTGCTTAACCATGAAGGACACGAGTCCAAGAAAGCCGAGGTGTCTAATCCTCTTTTAGCCAGCAAATCTGCCACTTTGTTTTTTTTCCTCGGAATGTGTTGAATCTCTACACGCCAAGGCCGAGCCAAAAGATTCTGAATCTGCCAATTCAGGAGACTATCCAGAGTGGAGTCATCATGTCTTTGAATTACAGGGATGATATTTTGGGCATCTGTTTCTAACATCACGTTTTTTAGACCCAAGTCCCAGGCTAATTGCAAGCCTTTATAGATCGCCCATAATTCAGCTTCTGCCACCTCACAAATTCCGATATGGTATGTAAAGCCTGCAATCCACTGACCATTATGATCCCTTAATATTCCTCCGCATCCGGCTTTGAGAGTTGCCGAAGAGACTGCACCATCAGCATTCAATTTTGCCCAGTCTGCTTAAACCTTTTGTGTTAAAAGAACTAAGCATTAACCTAATTTTTTTTTTAGGTAAACAAATTTTAAGCAGGGGTTAAGGTTCAACCCAAATTAAGAGTAGAACGCTTGAATGTTAACCCAATACTTTTGAAATGGTGTGAATAAGTTTAAATGGGCTGGCCCATTAGGAATTTGAACCAAACAATTTCGCCAGTCCACATCCAGTTGCACATGTCAAATACATTTGGGGAGGACAAGATAATCACACCATCCTTTGTAGCAAGAAAAGGGCGGAGCATAAACCAGAATGAAAGGGCATCTTAAGGAAGGGACATTGAAAATTAAAGACAACTGGGAAAAACTTCATCCACAGTCTGAAACCTGACAAAAAAGCCAGGAAGAAACTTCAACGGACCTTATTATACTGCAATATCTGAGCTTGCAGAACCAGGAAACAAGTAAAAACGACCAAATACATAAGAGAAAAATAAAACACACCAACCAAAAAGGTAAAATTAGGAAACAACTAAAAACGACCAAATACATACAGCAACCCAAAACTAGACGACTACTATATGGAGCATGCACCTTCTGAAATTTATATATTACTCCTCCGGTCCTTAATATAGGACCCAATCCTTGAGTTAGTTTTGGTCCTAAATATAAGACCCATTTCTCATATTTATCAATTTTCTCTAAATTACCCCTATGGATACTCCTTCAACCATAATTAAGTATAAGAGAGAGGAGGGGTATTAAGAAAGATGGCTATGGTATTTTAGGAAAAATGTGTCACTTTTCTTATAATTAACTAACTTACCTAACTTCCTTAATCTAATCAAATTAGTTAAATGGGTCTTATATTAAGGACCGGAGGAGTAATAAATATAGTATTAGATGCCAAATTAGCAAGTAGTCGTTTAAGAAAGAGAGAATCAGTTTTTATTTCTCCTAGAACGCCGAGTCTGCTCCTTATTGTGCACTATATTATACCTAGCATGCCTTAATTAGAAGCATGCTTTCATGTGTGAAAACACTCGGGGTGCTTTGCCAACTCCACTACCATCTTCGTTTTAAAAATTAATTGGATTATTGGAAGAAGATCCATGCCAAGTTTGAAAATAAAACACAAATGTGTGACTTTATTCCAGAATTCAAATATGAAATTTGCATAGTGCGTTGACAGAAGGACATTGTGTCTTGCGTGTTTTGTCCATGACAACGACATTGTCTCTCTCAATTGTTTTTGGCCAAATTATGTTGAAAATTCGACACGACCATATTAAATTAAGAGAAAAATATCAATCAATATATATATATATAGTGCGACCATGATTGGTAAAGCAAAGAAAGAAGGGGATATCAATGGGGACGTGTTCTGTTTGCCGATGTGTGATGTTATTGATTGTGTTCATTGCCTCCATTCTTGTTATCATCCAGTAAAACTGAATTAAATTAGTATTTACTGTTACATTATTACGCAAGTAATAATTTCTTTTTTATCATTAAAAAATGTGTGTCCTGCAATTAATTACATGTTCAGTTTGGTTTGGCGACGGATGGCATCTCAAGGCTTCTCCATTTTCAATTAATAAAGTTTCCAACTCTTAAAGAGAAGACAACAAATTATATGAATTAATTTGACGATCGAAATAGTCTTAGCTTGAAGCTACAAACAAATTGATGAGGACCCTCTCTCACAAGTAGCGATACGCGCTTGAAGGAACCAAGAAAAATAATTAACAAATCAAGGCACTTTTCCTAAGTTTATTAATCAAATGCTTGATTTATTTAAGGTCGTCAAAATGAACTCTGTCAACATATAAAAGACCTTTGCTTAAGAGATTTATCTGCTGAAGAAACAAAATACTGTTGTGCTGATTGGGTTATTGATGGTACATGGGATTTTCGAAGTTGCTCCATGTGGTTCAGGCCAAAGTTTTGGCTAGACTTACTAGTGTTATGCCCCCTTTTGATTCTTCTGGGGAGGATGTTTTAATGTGGAAAGCTTCAAAGGCTGGCATGTTCAGTATAAACTTATTTGGAGAGGTGCAGAAGGGATTCGGGTTTTCATTTGGAGAATCTTTCATGGTAGACTTCCTACCAATCTTTGGAGAAGCAGTTGGTCTCAATCTTCTCCCTTGTGTTCATATTGCCTCAACGAAGTGGAAAGCATTTTACATGTTCTTAGAGCCTGTGACTATGCAAAATCTGTGTGGAACTCTCTTGTAAATCATAAGTATGTGAACAGATTTTTTTGGGCATCTTTGAGAGAGTGGATTGCCCTTAATCTTCAGGAAAACATGGGTCTTGATGGGAATGATGATTGGAATTTGGTCTGGGGATTTGCAATAGGGAAGCTTTGGCTTTGGAGGAATGAAGCAACTTTGGACGCTAATTTTGCAAAGCCTCCGGATGCTACTGCTGTGATCAACCATAGCTGGCAGAATTTTACGGCTGTGACTGAACCTGTGAAACATGCTGTGAAGGAGTCTACGGTTTGCTCTATTTCTTGGTCTCCTCCACCTGAAGGATGGTTCAAATTAAATGTTGACGGTGCTGTTTCAAAATCCTCCAAGAAAGCTGGTTGTGGAGGGTTATTACATATCATTTTGGCAATTGGATTATTGGTTTCTCTTTTCTAATTGGTTCATGCAGTGTCCTTGAGGCAGAAGCTTCGGCTATTTGTAAGGGCTTGAAGTTGGCTCTGGATTTTCGATTCAAAAAGGTTATACTTGAATCTGATGCAAAGGCTTTGATTGATTATCTAGCTGAGAATAATCCCAGCTACTGCTGTAGTCTTTTGTTAATGCAGATTCATAATTTGCTGAAGTACAACTGGGAGATCAAGCTGTGTTTTATTGGAAGGCAGGCTAATGAAGTTGCTGATGCGCTAGCCATACAAGGGATCTCCGTTTCCTCCTATTTTGATACTTGTCCAAGTGACATGCGAAATTTAGTGGAGAATGATTGTTTGGGGTTTAATCCCACTTAGCTTTCTCAAACATATCAATTTCTGCTAGATGTTAATACTTGTTAGTAGTACTTTTAATTTTGACTCAAGCCCAAGTCTTAGGCCTAGTTATCCTGCCAATTTTAAAGCCCCGTCCAGTGTAACATGCGATAAAGCTGAAGAAAACAAAAAACTAAGGCCTTGAAATTGTTCAAGTTTACAACTCATGACGTCATACTTCTCAATGTCTTTGCTTTTCCATTCTTGCCAGCTGAGAGTATTAAACATATGTTATTTAGAGCTTGTTGGGTTTCTTATTTTGAAAACAATTCTTTGTTTTTAAAAACAGAAAAAAAAATAACTTATTAATTACCCTACTCTTTTCCTTTCTCATGATTTTACTTACTCCACAAAATAAATATATCACCCTCAAATATTCCCCATGTTTCCCCGTTACGTTGCCCTGCCAAAGATACTTCATTTCTGTTCCCTATCCTTGTTTGGGCTTTCCTTAACACAATAATAGCAAGCGTACCTGTCTTAGCATTTAATAATTTACAATTTAAGGGGGCCGGGCCCATTAATAATTTGGGCAGCAATTATAAAATAAAATATAGCAGGGGTACCTATTAAATGGTCCTTAGGCCCATTGTATACGGGCCACGGATTAGTTGGCCCAAATTCCTTGACCCGTATACAATGGGCCCATGCCCCGCATTTGATAGTCCAATTCTTGCTTTCTGTTGGGATGCCATATATGAGTGGATTGGTCTTACTTAAAAAACAAAAAAAGGATAGTGTTTCATATTAGAAAGATTTGGCTGGCTTTTTGAGACTGGAGACATATCCTGACCCTGGTAAGTTTTTAGGACCCAATCCACTTAAAATTTTTATTATAAAAAGAAAAAGAAAGATTTGGCTGGCCCAAAAAAAATATTAGAAAGATTTGGGTTTCATAAGATATATAATTAGAAGTTTATAAACTCAACGCCTTAAATTTTAAATTATAAGCACTTTTATTAATTTATATTTA
The DNA here is from genome assembly GCF_004799145.2 of Neltuma alba. NCBI lineage: Eukaryota > Viridiplantae > Streptophyta > Magnoliopsida > Fabales > Fabaceae > Neltuma > Neltuma alba. The sequence goes on from NW_021633674.1 coordinate 88,327, forward strand.
AATATTGATGATGAGCCCTCATTTGCCTTGTCAAAATAACACCTTTGTTCATCAACGCCTTAAATTTTAAATTATAAGGACTTTTATTAATTCATATTTAAATATCGATGATGAACTTCTCATGTGCCTTGTCAAAATAACACCTTTGATAGTCAAAGCTCAAATGTGCCAAGTATCGTTACTTAGTATTACCTCTAGTCGTAATTACAATATCTCATTTATAGATTATAAATAAAATTTTATAATTAGAACCAGAAGTAGTATCTTTCTTAATCCTTGAAATGGAGGAGACTTAAAACCTTTGTGGATCGTCAAATGTCATTGCTATCAGAATTAAGTGTTTGGCTTCTCTCCACTGCCTCTCCCATTTGCTGCCCTCTGATACCCTGAAACTTCGCCATTTTTAAAGTCAAACTCCTCTGCTTCCCCTTGACTTCCACCTAAAGTGGGTTCCTCACAGAGAGAGGTGGGAAAATGGTTGAGGGTGTTGTCAGAAAGTTGTTGGTAGAAAATGAGGGACTTTTTAAATTTAATTTCTTTTTCTTATTGTATTATATTTTTTCTGCCAAATCATTTCCACTAATTTGTATTTAGTATTCTTTCATAAATATTTTTATTTCTCCACCAAAAATTAATTATAATGAAATTTACAGTGCATATGTTATAAAATATAAAAGAAATAAGAATAACAAAATATTTAGTATAATTATGTATTTAAAAGATGATAAAGTTAATATTCAGAATTTATTAAATAATTATAAAATTTTAAGCATAGAACAATGAGAGGCAGTTGGTAGAGAAAATAAAATAAAACGAAAGAAGAAATAGAATTAAAGGAAAAATGATTTTGGAAATATGAAGTTTGTTTATATTTATAAATAAAAATTTCAACACTTTTTTTTAAGTAACTATTTTTCCTTATTTTTAGATTTCTAAAACCATCCGTTTTTTTATGATTATTATTTCACAATTTTTTGTAAAAATATTATAAAATTAATATTCAGAATTTATAAATGATTATAAAATATTAAGCATAAAAAAAATTGGGGGCATTTTGTAGAGAAAATAAAATCAAATGAAAGAGGAAATTGAATTTAAAAAATTGGCTTTGTAAATATGAAATAATTTCAACCTCTTTATATGAAATAAATATTTATCCTTATTTTTATATTTCTAAGTAAAAATTTGTAAAACCATTCTTTTTTTTAATGCTTATATTTCATAATTATTTTTAAATTCTGAATACATTTTGTAATTATTTATTCTTTTTTCATATTATATTACATAGGTACTGCAAATTTTATTATGATTATTTTTAGTGAAGAAATAAAAAATATTTATGAAGTAATAATAAACAAAAATGAGTGGAAAGTGATTTGGTAGGAAAAAAAAATAAAATTAGATAGGAAAAAGAAATTGAATTTAAAAAATCTCTCACTTACTAGTAAGAACTTTTTAACAGCACCCTCAACCATTTTCTCATATTTGTTTTTGAGGAATCTACTTGAGGCGGAAGTCAAGAGGAAGCAAAGGAGTTTGACTATGAAAACGGTGTAGTTTTAAGGTATTCGAGGGCACCGGATGGGAAAGGCAGTGGAGAAAAGCAAAATGCCAGAATTAAAGAGTTAAGAAGTGTTTGCCTAATTATAAAAGTGTTTTTGAAGAGCATTTTTTTGTAAATTGAAACAAACTCGTCCACATATTTACTTATAAAAATATTTTTAAAATTATGATTTTATATTTACGCAAACATCTCTTTAGATCTAAGCATCCTTTGACCTCGACAAATCAATCTATTTTATTGACTTTTCAGTTGCGTCTGGGTTTGGTGCATTGTACAAAGTTTAAGAAACAAGTCATACTATAATATGAAAATTAGATAACTAATTTGCAGGTAATATATATAATTAAGTTAATTATTAATCATCTGTATTGAAATTAGGAGAAATTCTTGGATGCTCCTAAAGCACCACGTCATGTGTTGTCTAGCAAATCAAAACTTAGCATCTCAAACAATTTTAATCCTATGTATCATGTTTTAATTCACATTTTGATTATTTAAAAAAATTAAAATAATAAAATATTCCTAGGGTTTTGTGCACTCAACCGCTGCCTCCACTAGCTTCTCTCTTCCTTCATTCATCAAGAACCACCGTCGTTGGCATTGACAAGAATTTCATCTCTGACTTTCTTCGAAAAACCACAGGGTTAACACTTAACAGTGTGAAGGGACGTTCAGTTCCTTGCATATTTTTCAGCCAAGTTGATTGCTATATTGCATGTCATTTTATGTGTGAGTTTAATCACTCTTGCATTTGCCTGTCTTCTCCTTATCTGTAGAACAATGCTTTTCCTTTCATGTCACTTCTCCTTCAATTTTTTTTTTTAAAAGCATAACAAATTTGTTTTAAGATTTTCCTAACAAATTTGTTTATAGACCCTCCCTTTCACTCTGTTCTTCATGGAACCCTCCTTCCTCCAAATCAACTTTTTTCAGGCTCAGTTTTTGCACAGAACATCAACGCCTTTTCTTTAAGGTGGACTTTAATTGCAAGCCGTCATCATGCTTTTTGTCTTCAAGATCATCGTTTCCATCGTCGTCCGCGATATCGTCGGATTTTTGGAAATTGCAGATCTGGAGACTGGAAGTTGCAGATTTCAAAATCTGTATAAATATCCTGGTTCTTAAATTTCTTCTTGTAGCTCTTTCATTCTTACTTTAATCTTTCTCTAACTTTTCCGCATGCTAGAGTCGAAGAAGGTGCGAGGTGATGGGTGGAATTTCCATGCAGATGGGAGAGGGGGGTGCAGTGGACAAACCCTGGGAATTTCTTATTTATTTTTCAAATAATTAACATTAAAATGAGCATTAAAAGCTGACACATAAGATTAAAATAGTTTGAGGTGTCATGTTCTGATTTGCTGGACCCCAAATGACGTAGTACTCTAGGTCTAGGTGCACAGAAGAATTTCTTATTGATCAGGAGCCTCTTTAATTTTTGTAATCAATAGAAATAGTCTGGACAAACAATTATAAATTTACAAATCAAAATACATATTAATACATATTAAGATTTTATAGGAGGATCAAAATGAATCTTTTATTTAGATGCTATATTCAGTGAGGTAGTGTTATATATAGATCTCTGGGACTTAATTAAAGGTTAGGCCTAGCTACATGCCCGCTTGTCTGCTAGCATTGTTTGATCTGACTTTATTTTTATGATAAACTCGGCACACATTTTTATGAATATGAGCAAGCGCGTTGTGGCAGACAAGTTACATATGGATGGTTGAAAATATGCACAAGTTCACCACTGAATATTTAAATCCAGGTCTGTGCATATCTATATATATATTTATATATCTGCTTTGAGAACTCTATAAATTTGCACACATTGAGAAGCAAATAGCCATATATATATAATTATTTAGCTACTAAGAATAGAGATCTATACATGGGTGTGCCTTCTCTGTACCGCTTTGTGATGGCTGGTTGTTTTGATAATTGCTTCCATTTTATTGTTGCAGTGCCCCGACGCTGGTGCAGGGAAGACGACGATGAGGACGCTGGCTGGTTCATTGCCAACACCACCACCTCCACCGAATGGCTCCGTTCATATATAGGCTTCCACCTTCCGATCCTCTCCACCTTGACTCTTGCTGGCCATTTTTCGGGCCGTATCAGCCACCTTTTACGTCTGTTCTGGAAACCTTGTTATAATAATGACATAAGTTTGAATCTCTCTTTCTTTTATTTTGATGTTATTATGAGTGCAATCCTAATTTTTCATCTCCTGATCATTCTTATTATTATTAAGAGACTCATATTGTCGGAAATTGATGGCTCTCATATGTGAAACAATACACAGCAATTTCTTGCGACAGATTTTTATAACTGCTACATTATTAATGATATTTAATCATCAATAATGATGTTATTATGATGTTATATTGATTTGTTTTGTCAAGGTAACAAACGTAACGTTTGCATTTTATACCCATAATTATCATGTATTGACATGCTGCTGTCTAGTCAAACAGCAAAATAAGGTAATAATCAAACCAAAATAGTCATGAGTTATGAGTTGGATTCTTTTTCTTTTTTTTTCCCCTTCCCCAATTAGAGACTAAGGACTTAAAATTATAAGTGGGGTTAAACCCACAAACTCTTCTACTTACAAGGAACTTCGATGGCATGAGGTCACAATTTCGTTGATATTATGAGCTGGCTTGGCCTTGACAAACTGATATCATAGTGTTTAGTGTTCAAGCCCAGCTGTGCACTTAGTCAATTTTGGGGACTAACCTACCCGCCAACATTTTCCTGCTAAATTTGGTTGACTTGGGGGTTGACAAAGGGATAATTGAGTCTTGCGTCTTTTGTCCATGACAATGACCTTGTCTCTCTCAATTGTTTTTGGCCAAATTATGTTGAAAATTCAACACAACCATACTAAATTAAGAAGAAGCATCAATGAAATTATATACATAAACTGGAGGTGCGACCATGATTTGATAAAGCAGAGAAACTAAGAAGGGGAGATCAATGGGTATGTCTCGTGTTTACCGATGTGTGATAGTATTATCGATTGTTTTCGCTGCCTCCATTCTTGTTATCGTTCAGTCCACTGGAGCCACTTCAGGTTTGTGTTCTGTTTTCCACACCATTCAATGCTTTCAATCTGCAAATTTGGCGCCTAAGTTTGTGTGTGTGGTGATTTTTTTTTTAGCAGATATGAAGATGAGGAAACTGGGTCCTTTGCCAAAGTCACCTCCTGCACCCCACGCCTCTGCAAGTCCGCGTCCGGGTCATGACCGCTAGTCATTTATCATCATACGTACGTACATACATACATACATATAAACTGAATTAAATTTACTCTTACATTATCACGCAAGTAATCTCTTTGTACTATTGAGAAATGTGTCCCAAATTAACGGGGCAAGATCTTGTTAATTTAGGAAGGAAAGGTATGGATTGAATAAAATTTCACATATGCATGCAATTAAGTGTTAAGTTTGGCGATGGCGCCATAAGTCTTGTCCATGTTCAATTAACAAAGTTTCCAACTCTTAAAAAGAAATCACGCTCACCTTAATTCTAAACCTGATGGTCAGGCGGCAAGTTAATCCACTGGTGCGAAGCAGGTCCAAGGTGGTAACGACGAGAGTTTATTATTAACTGGGCCGGGGTTTTGGAGCACGAAGCCCAACATGACATGGACACCTGAGAGTTTAGACGCGCCAAAAATAGCTTGAACTAAGGATTGCAAGGCTTTACCCCAAAGGGAGCCCTTCCAGAAATTCTCAAGGGCCTGGGCCAAACCCAGGCCCAAGAGGGGGTTTGGAAATAGTTTTCAACCAGCAATAGACGCGCCTCGGTTAGAACCTCACTAGCTGCGTCATTGCCCCAAGCGCAAAGATGAGCTTCCACGTGCTTCTTGTCTCTCTTTGATACCCATCCTCGTAGCCCTCGCCCTTTCAATAGCCGATGTGGGACGTAAAACGAGAACTTGGCTGTGCTCCAGTACAGGTACGGTTATGACGGCCACGCCTTCACGTATACCTGTTTTTGCCTAATAAAGCATCTAATCTACCCCTTAAACAGTCCACAAGATTCTGATTTAGGGCGTTAAGTAATGGCATTTGACATTCTATTTGTGAGAGAGAAGGGTCTCAAAATCTGTCCCAAAAAGTTGGAAGATCATCAACATTGCTCTCGCACACCTTCATTAGTAATATATTCCTAGGTATTGAGTGTTGGCCAATAAAACCTTCAGAAGTTGTATTCCTCTCCTTTATTATTGTGTTTCATGTTTAGAATTCTACAAATTTTCCAGTATGTACATGTTGTGTGGAATCATACTACAGTCTCTGAGTTATACAATAAGTGACATCAAATCAACTCAGAAAAAAGTTAAACATTTATTCACCTGTATCTCCAAAACCAACTCCCTCAAACATATATACTCCCATGTCTTCTGTATAAGTAATTACTAGGATTTGAATTTTAAGTCATAAAGGCAATGCTCCCTCTCTGGACTCATTATTTTGTTATTCATGTTGTAGTCCCATTTATATTGGATTTGAGCCTAATTCACAAAGCGTGAATTAGATATAATCCAATACTACCTCCAGCCCTTAATATAAAATCTTGTTTGACTTTTATTTTGGTCCTAAATATGACACTTCTATCCACTTTGTCTCTCATATTTATATATATATTTTTCAAAGTAGTCCTTATAACAATAGTAGTTCTAACCAATACACTTAATTAACAAGGATATTTTAGGTAAAACAACACCTATTTATGACAAATAACTAATTTAACTTACTTCCTTAATCTCTTTAAATTAGTCAACTAGCTCTTGTAATTAGGACTAGAGGTAGTAGTGTCTTTTACTAGTTTCTCATTATTCTTCCACTTGTTCCCTCTACTCTTTTCATGCTGTCCTATTTCGTACAGAACCTAAAAGTGGCTCTATTTTATTATAGTTCCTTTCTATACATCTGGAATACGCCTAACAAAAAAATGAATATTTTTAGGGAATGCTCACGCAGAGAAGAAATGGACCTCATCTCTCTCTTGGATGAACCATATAGCCAAGAGAAACCATGAACCACAATAGAAGAGCTTGCCCCACCCATAAGTAAATATTTTCTTAGTAGCGTCATATCTCACCAATAACTTAGGTCTTATTCGATACAAAACATTGAAAATAGAGAATAAAGATTGCAATTGGGATTAAAAAAATTTATTAAAAGAGTGTTTAGTATGAAAGATTGCTTATTACATAGAATTGGACAAATCCATATAAATGATATTAAGGAATGCTATGGGGAGATGTGATATTCTCCAATCCCATCTTTATGGGTTTGATGAATCCCATGTAACAACTAATTATTTATATTAAATACTCTTTTAATGGTCTTTTTCAATCTCAATTTCAATCCTTATCTCTTATTCTCAATGCTTCGAACCAAACAGGACCTTAACTCTGAGTTTCTTAATTTACCTCAAATATAGGGTTCCTATCAGAACTCACCCTTAACTTCCTAGATTTTAAAGACTTATGTAAGATGAATTTCAATTGCTTGATTTTATTGAACACATATAATAAGATTAATACGGATGAAAGAAGAAAACGAAGTCAACTAAACGAACAGAACAGATGGAATTAAAACAGAACATATACAAAACGAGGTGGATGGACTGGACTTGAGAGTTGAGATGAAGGTCTAGCTAGGGTTCTCTACTTACCGTCATACACGCAGTTAGGGTAATATTAGCACATCATAATTCATAACGCGGTTTTGTGTCTGACTCAGTGAGGTAAAGGGTGGCCTCTATAGGACGTTTTCAAATCTAGAGGATCAAAACTAAAGCCTGTCATTTTGGTCAAGTTGATCAAATGTTACGTACGCTACATATATAGACTTGAAGTTAATTTCTTTAATGTTTCTGCAAATCTTAATATTTCATTTTACAAGACAGACCCAAAAAATGGAAAGTCTTCAATAAAATCGGGTAAAGGTTCCACATATAGTTTTTTCTTTTACCTGAATAAGCTCCATATATAGTTGTCATGCCCTTTCGGCGTTCGTTTTATTTTACGATAATAATCGCATAAAAACTATAAAATTAATAAATGCAATTTTTTTTGGGTGATTTATATGAAATGTATAATTAAGATAGCTTTGATATGTTCAAAGCTTTAATCCATCATTTAAAACAAATTACCGAAATCAAAAAGGGTAAGCAGAAAAAGGTGTTCAGCTGGTAAAATAAAAATCTTAGATTAATTTTACCATATATTGATATATATATATATATAATTTCCTTGTGCATATATATCTATATCTTAGGTCTTCAAATCTTAGATTAGAATTTCCTAGGGCATAGAGGTTGATCTAGTGAAATCAATGTCAACAACAAGTTTTCTTCTTATAATCTAATTCATTTCTTTGTATTTTGGTTTCCCCCAGTGCGCCACCTGCAAATGAATAGAAATTCCTTAGCTTGTTTGAATTTTTTATTCTTTGACCAACATTATTGTTTGAAAGCATGAACAATTGGGTTTGAACTAAGACTATAATTTGGAATTATTTCCCCCCGTTTTCTTCCCTTCTCTTCTTCCTCTTAATTATTCTCTTCTTATCGAATTCAAAATTATTATTTTATAAAACTATTAATTATTAAAAAAAAAAATCTGAACTCTATATGAATCCAAAGCCACTGGCGAGGCATATAAACTAGATAATAAAGCATTATTTATTGCAGATTGGATGGGTGTAGCCTCCCCGAACCGTTTTTTGATACTGCTTGTATTCATTGCCTCCCTTCTTATTGTCATGCAGTCCATTCATGTCATAGCAGGTTTGTGCTAATTTATTCAATGTTATTATACGTAAAACGATATACTCCCTCCACTCCTATTTAGTTTGAGAGTTTATTTCGATCATGTTATGACCTCAATTCACTTTTTCTTCAACTTTATAACTTTTTTTTTTTTGGAACTATTCCTATTGAACACGAACAATAAGGGGATCTCCAAAATGGTTCGATACAAGCGATGAGGAAATATGGTATTACAAAAAAAAAAAATTTACACACATCATTTTATAAATAATCAACTTAACCAAATTATTTTCTTAATTTTTACTAACTATTCCTTCGGTTTTTTATTATAAATTTTAAAGACCTAATTCACATATAACGAATTCTTAATTAAAATTAGTTAAAAGTAATAAATAAGTTAAAAATATATTTTTGTTTTCAAATATGTCCTTGTAATAAATAAAAAAAATGATGAAAGAGATATATTAGAAAATGTGATAGGACGGAATATGGCAAAAGAGATAGAATAAATAATTAAGGATGAAATAGAAAAAATACTTTAAATTAAATGTTAAGATAAAATCAAATTGAAGCTTATAAAATGGATCATACCTTTTCCTAAATTTGAAACTTATAAATAAGACTAGTTAACTCTCCTATATTAAGAACATAAGGGAGTAGTCCTTAATCCGTTTGGTATGAAGGAAATGGAGAGGAGGAGATGAAAGAAAAAAATTTTAACGAACTTGATTTAAAAAATTAATAAAATGGGGTTAAAAGCTTTTAATTAATTTTTCGTATTTTTTTATCTTAGATATTCTCTTTATTAAAATTTTATAGTCCAACTTCTCTAACTTTTTAAATCAAACTCATTAAAATTTTTCCTCCCTTTTCTTGTTTCCAATTTTCTCATACCAAATACAGGGTAACTAAATATTGTCGGTTTTTATCCCAAAGGGAGCCCATCCAGAAATTTTCAAGGGTAGTTTGTGTTCAGATCGAATCTGTCTTTCTGTTGAATAACTTTGTTTTCTTTCTTTTAACTTTTACACAGAAAAAGCCACACCGAAAGTAAACTCATTAAATATTGTGTACGAGAGTCACTACAAAAAAACATACTTTTAGCGACTGAATTTTTTATTTAGCAACAAAATTAGTGACGGATTAGTGACGGAAACGGATTAGCAACAGAATTAGCGACAGAATTTGTTCTGTCACTAATACCTTTGTCGCTCATTGATTAGCAATGGAATTAAAATTCCGTCGCTAATTACTGACGGAATTTTTTCGTCGCTAATCTGTCGCTAATTCTTGATAGAAATTTCCGTCGCAAATTAGCGACGGACAAATTCCGTCGCTAACTTGATTTTTTAAAAAATAAAATAAAATGCCACGTGGCACCTCTACCAATTGCCACGTGTGCCTGCCACCTCGCCTCCGCCTGTCACGTGTCACCACCACATAATTCCCTCCTCAAAGTAACTTCTCTATGGCTTGAACCTAGGACCTCCTCCGTGCACACGTGTGGCTTTACCAGTTGAGCTGCAATGAATCTGTTGACTTATTATGTAAAATTAAATATATATATATATATATAATATTATTTTACACAAACAATTATATATACATATATTATTAAAAACTAAAAATATACTATATGATAATTTTAATCATAACTATTTTAATGAAAAAATAATTTTTAAATATTTGTTTTACTATTTTTATAATGTTTTATTTTTAAAAAAATATTTTTAATATAATTTTAATTTCTAACGACACTAATTTTGAATTTTAAATCATAAATAATTTTTTATAAATATTTTTTAAATTTATTTTTAATTAACATTGATAAGATATACAATTTAATTATATATATTATATTACATTATATTATATTATGTATATGTGTTTTATATATTTAAAGAAAATCATTTACAATTAGTCAAAAAATCTTGTTATTCAAAAAATAACTACTATAATAAAATCTAATAAATTATTCTATATAAAAAATTAAATAATTTAAATAGATTATGATAAACAGTATTTTCCTACTTGTATATATATCTTATGTAATTTATTTTCTTAAAATTTGAGACGGAATTTGCGACAGAAACAAATTCTGTTACTAATTTCTAACAGAATTGCAACAGAATTTCCGTCGTTAATTTTTTTGACGGATTAGCAACGGAATTTTCTGACGAAAAAAGATTCCATCGCTAATTCCATCGCTAAATATTTATTGACGGATTTTCTGATGAATTAGCGACAGAAATTAGCGACGGAATTTGTTTCCGTAGCAAATTCCGTCTCAAATTTTAAGAAAATAAATTACATAGGATATGAGGTATTATAATACCTCATATCCTTAACGTAAAAGTTAGACAACTAATTTACAGATAATATATATAGTTAGATTAATTATTAACCATGTGTGTTGAAATTACCTATTGATCAGGACCCTCCTTAATTTGTGTAATCAATGGAGATAGTCTGGACAAACAATTATAAATTTAGAAAGCAAAGTAGATGTTAAGATTTTATACTTGGAAGGATCAAAATGAGTCTTTTATTTAGATGCTATATTCAGCGAGGTAGCGTTATATGTAAATCTCTGGGACTTAATTAAAGGTTAGGCCTAGCTACATGCCCACTTGTCTGCCAACATTGTTTGACCTGACTTCATTTTTATGATAAACACAGCACGCAGTGTTGGCAAGGAAGGAAAATAATGCAACAAGCGATCAATATAATATAATAAAGCGTGTTGCAGCAGACAAATTAAAAGAACTTTTTCTGCCAAGTTACCTATGGATGGTTGAAATTATGCACAAGTTCACCACTGAATATTTAAATCCAAGTCTGTGAAAATATGTATATATTTATGCTTTGAGAAGTCTATAAATTTACACACACCAAGAAGCAAATAGCTATGTATATTTAGTTAGCTACTAAGAATAGAGATCTATACATGGGTGTGCCTTCTCTGTACCGTTTTGTGATGGCTGTTTTGATCATTGCCTCCATTTTATTGTTGCAGTGCCCCAACGCTAGTGCAGGGATGACGACCATGAGTAAAGCTGGCTGGTTCATTGCCAAGACGACCACCTGCACCCAATGGCTCTATTCATAGGCTTCCATCTTTCAGATCCCCTCCGCCTTCACTCTAGCTACCCATTTTTGGGGCCGCATCAGCCACTTTTTACGTCAGTTCTGGAAGCCTTTGTTGTAGCAGTGACACATGTTTGCATGTCTGTTTCTTTTATTTTGATGTTACTTATTATGAGTCCAATTCTAAGTTTTCATCTTCTGATCATTCTCATTATTGTTAAGAGCCTCATATGGTAGGAAATTGATGGCTCTCATATGTGAAACAATACGCAATTCATGTAACATTTTTTTTTAAATAATTGCTACATTATTAATTATATACTAAAGGTGCGTCAATTAATCATTAATTTCTTCCCTGATGCTCACTAAATTAAAAGTGGATGCATTGAAGATGGATTTTCGTCAAATGTGAAAATTATGATACCATATCTGGTCTTTAATATAAAATTTCATTTGATTTTTATTTTGGTCATATATATAAAATTTTGATCTACTTTGTCTCTGATATTTATTTATTTTTTTAAGATAGTCCTTGTAATAATAGTAGTTCTAATTAATACATTTGAAGACTAGAGGTGGTATTATATTGATTTGTTTTGTCAAGGTAATTAACTAACGTAACGATTGCATTTTATACCCATAATTATCATGTATTGACATGCTGCTAGCTACTATAACTCCAAAATAAGGTAATAATCAAAAGCATTGTGAGTTTATGAGCTGAATTTCCCTTTTTTTTCCCGAATTAGAAGATTAACTCTAACGGCTTAAGTGGGATTGAATCCAGAAACTGTGGGATTAAACCCAGAAACTCTTCTACTAATAAGAAACTTCTATGGCATGAGGCCACAAAGTCATTGATGTTATGAGCTGGCTCGGCTTTAACAAAATGAAATCATATCGTTTAGTGTTCAACCCGAGGCTTGTACCTAGTCAAAATTTTGGGCACTCACCTACCCGCCAACATTTTCCTGCTAAATTTGGTTGACTTGGGCTTTTTTTTTTTCCCGATTACTTGCTGGTTGACTTGGGGTTTAACAGGGCAAGTTATGGTCGGTAATGAGAAAAAATGGAGAAGCTAATTATGAAAAGTAATTATTCAGGACCTGCAAATTAGTATTGTGTCCTGCTTGTGAATAAAGTTTAACTACTTCACATTTCATAAGAAATGCTGAAATGCTAGCTGGTATCCTTAACCTCGTACAAATATGTACGTATATTTAAGTTTGTCCTTCGTTTAAGTTAATGTCCAATCGTCCATAATAAAGTATTCAACTAGAATTAATATATACCACACCAACTGTCTAGTGCAATATATGTGTATATATATATGAAGGGCAAGATTGGAAATATAATGGTAGCATCATATTTTTGCCCTACATTTTAAATGAAGTGGGGCTTTTTAACTTTGGCATAATTTTAGATTGGATGGATTAGGTACCTAATATTTATAGTGATTAAATTCAGTGGGTTCTGACCAAAAGAAGTACGGTGGGTATTATAATAATTATATTATGTGAATCATCTGTCAATACTCACTCGTTAACAAGATCCACACATTAATATACTTATAAAACAATATTTATTATGAAATATTTACATATCAATATAATAATAATAATAATTACTATTATTATAAATGTTGATTTGATGAAATAATTGTGATGGAAATTGGAGAATCCTAGCCGTTTAATTTCTTGTGTTATAGGTCATCATGTCTCCTAATTGTCCGCTCCCAGTCTTCAAATTTGTCCAACGTGCAGTTACATAAGCTCCTTATAATGCATCATTCTAGCATGTATATTTTAGAAGCATGCTTTATTATATTCTCAGTATGTGTGAAAACGTGCTGGCTGCTTTGCCAAGTCCACTAGCATCGTCGTTTAAAAAACCAATTGGATTATTTGAAGAAGATCCATGCCTAGTTTGAAAGTAAACAAACAAGTGTAGTTTTATTAATGGAAAAGTGTTTGCATATTGTATGTTGACAAAGGGACAACTGGGTCTTGCGTGTTTTGCCCATGACAAGGACCTTGTCTCTCTCAATTGTGTTTGGCCAAATTATGTTGAAAATTCAGCACAGCTACACTAAATTAAGAAGAAACATCAACGAAATTTTATATACATAAACTGGATGTGCGACCATGATTTGAGAAAGCAGAGAAATTAAGAAGGGGAGATTAATGGGGATGTCTCCTGTTTACCAATGTGTGATACTATTATCGATAGTGTTCGTTGCCTCCATTCTTGTTATCGTTCAGTCCATTGAAGCTACTTCAGGTTTGTGTTCTGTTTTCCACACCACTCAATGCTCTCCATCTGCAAATTTGGCACCTAACTTTGTGTGTGTGGTGATTCCTCCCCCCCCCCCCCCGGGGCAGATATGAAGATGAGGAAACTGGGTAATTTGCCAAATTCACCTCCTGCACCCATCGGCTCTCATCATTTGTCTCCGGGTCGTCGCCATGGCCGCTAGACATTTATCATCACACATACACACATATAACTGAATTAAATTTACTCTTACATTGTCACGCAAGTAATCTCTTTGTATTATTGGGAAATGTGTCCCAAATTAACGGGGCCAAGATCTTGTTATTTTATGGAGGAGATGAATAAATTTTCAAATAGGCATGCAATTAAATGTTGAGTTTGGCGATGGCTCCATATTGAATTAACGAAGTTTCCAGCTCTTAAAAAAGAGAAGGCAAGAAGAAATCAGGCTCACCATAATTCTAAACGTGACAGCCAGGCGGCAAGCTAATCCACTGGCGCTAAGCAGGTCTTGGGTGGGAATTACAATAGTTTACTACTAACTGGGCCAGGGTTTTTGAACATGAAGCCCAACATTATATGGACCCCATCACGATTTAGAGGCATCAAAAACAGCTTGAACTGAGGAATGTAGGGCTTTACCCCAAAGGGAGCCCTTCCAGAAATTCTCAAAGGCCTGGGCCAAACCCAGGCCCAAGAGGGGGTTTGGAAATAGTTTTCAACCAGCAATAGACGCGCCTCGGTTAGAACCTCACTAGCTGCGTCATTGCCCCAAGCGCAAAGATAAATATGACTCTGCCACGAATCTCCATTTTATAGGCATTCTCGTCATTCTCGTTCAATTTATTAGACGATGTGGGACATAAAACGCGAACTTAGTGATTATGGTCTTAACTAACACAGCGTCTAATCCAATTTACATTTTAAAAATTACTACATAAAATTCAGATTTGAGGTGCTGATAGCATTTGAAGTTCTCTTAGGAGATGATCAAAATTACTCTTGTAACTTCATTCTTCTCCTGGTGGTATGCATTAGTAAAGAAAAGCAAATGGAGCCTTCAGAAGTTATGTGTTGTTTCGTTACCGTTTTCTGATGATTCTTCTCCTTATTGCTTCCACCTTTTTCTCAAAAGTTTCTCTCTCACCAATTGGGCAAAGTTACCTAAACTGGACATCACCGTTGTACTCATTTCTTTTCCATGACCCATGTCTTATTTGAGTCACAAAAGCCTTATTGTATGGACGGAGGGATATTGGGCCATTCAAATGTTAAGCCCCTCAGTTTTCAGTTGCGTCCCGTGCTCAACATCTCCTGTACCCCCACCTATTTGAATAATTGGTCTCAATTCGGGAGGAAGAACTGGTAATAGACATAAAACCATCCATTCTGGTTCTATATTTGTTCGAATAAAATGCTTAGCTAATTCCATGCGTCGAACCAAAAAATTCTTTCTTCTTCCAACTTTTCGATCTTCCCATTCATTGCCCGTGGATCCCTCTTCCCCTAATTCAAATCGAACCAATTGGATGTCCGACTCGGGCCTATATGACATGACCGATCAATAAAAATACTCTAACACTCCACCTTTGTCATATATTCCATACATCACACTAGATAGATATCATATTCATTCTACCAAAAAATAAAAAAAGAGAAAGTTACATCTTGTGTCCGTGACAATAACGACCTTGTCTCACATCAATTCTATGTTGAAAAATCTTCAGTTATTAGAGAATTTCATTTTCCTCCTCTATGTGTGAAATTATACATGCTGAAAAATCTGCTCAATTAAAAAAAATTAAAATTTCATATAAGACCCAAATAATTGTGTGCGCTCACCGTCACCAGCAGAATATATAATATTTATAAAATAAGAAACAAAATTTGGATCCATTTGCTTGTATTCACTCAATTTATCCAATCAAATATTAGCACATGAATTCTTTTAATAATAGAAAATTGACGTGGTGAATAAAATTTTAAAATTTTGGTAAAATTAAAATCACATGGTAAGATTTGATTGGAAAAGGAAATTAACTTTTTTTTTTTTGCTAGCAGAAAACAAACTTTAAGTACATAAATGAAGAAAAAACATACTAATTCCCATTATTAGTATAAAAATCAGTTGACTAATTTGAGAAAATTAAAAAAAATTAAAATTTTTTACATTTGGTTCCTAATATAAGACCTAATTGACTAATTTGGAAAGATTAACAAAAGTTAATAAATTATTTTAAAGTATTTATATTTATTTTTTTAAAATTAATTTGCCTAACTTATAAACTGATATATAATCTAATGATGCACATAGGTGTTCTAGTGAAGTCATGTAACATAAATTATAATGAAGTAATTTATTAGCTTTCTTAATTTTTTTAAAAATCAGTCAGTTGAGTCTTAAATTAAGAACCAGAGGTAATACTTAATTACAGCATACATTATATAATCTCTCTAAAATACTTATATGTATTAATCTTTCTAAAATATTTATGTGTATTACCTGAGCAAATTAGTTCAGAGAAAATCAGTAATTTATCTAAATTTCTTAATCTTACTTCCTTAATACCTGAACATGATTTCATTCATAAATGGACCCGATTAACTGAAGGGAGATAGACATCAGGACGTAATTCTATGGGGGCGAACAGCCTAATTGCCGAGGCCCAAAAGAAGACCTTGGCTAAAGAACATGGAATCTCAGGAATGGGAGACAACAAGAACATTAAATTTCATTCCATAACCAATAGAGGTTAGATTTAGCGAAAGAAACTTGTCTCCCACAACGTGATGAACTAAGATTCGAATCCCCGTTGGAAGAGGTGCTCACACTTAGTGTCCAATAATATCTCAAATATGATTGCTTCTAATAGAAGAATACCTCTACTTTAACCCCCAAAAAAAACACCCATTCCGGTAAAAACCCAAATGACAGGAGCCCCCATTTAACCACCTAGAAAAAACAGCACATGGAGCTTTAACTGAACATTGTAGGACTTTACCCCAGAGGGAGCCCTTCCAGAAATTCTCCAAGGCCTGGGTTTAACCCAGGCCCAAGAGGGGGTTTGGAAATAGTTTTCAACCAGCAATAGACGCGCCTCGGTTAGAACCTCACTAGCTGCGTCATTGCCCCAAGCGCAAAGATGGGCTTCCAGGTACTTCTCGGCTCTCTTTTATACCTATTCTCTAGCCCTCGCCCTGTCATTAGCTGATGTGGGACATAAAACGAGAACTTGGCTGTCCTCTGTAACGTGCTCCAGTACACGTACGGTTATGACGGCCACGTCTTCACATGTACGGATGTACCTCTTTTTATTTAATAAAGCATCTAATTTACCCCTTAAACAGTCCACCGGATTCTGATTTAAGGCGCTGGGTAATGGCATTTGACATTCTATTGGTGAGAGAGAAGGGTCTCAAAATCTGTCCGAAAAAATTGGAATATCATCAACGTTGCTCTCGTACACCTTCATTAATAATATATTCCTAGGCGTTGGGTGTTAGCCAATAGAACCTTCAGAAAGTTGTATTCCTCTCCTTTATTATTGTGTTTCATGTTTAAAGGATTTCAGTGCATACTTAGAATTCTACAAATTTTTCAGTATGTACATGTTGTGTAGAATCATACTACAGTCTGAGTTATACAATAAGTGACATCAAATCAACCGAGAGAAAAGTCAAACATTTATTCATCTGTATCTCCAAAGCCAACTCCCTCAAACATATATACTCCCATGTCTTCTGTATAAGTAATTACTAGGATTTGAATTTTAAGTCATAAAAGCAATACTCCCTCTTATAAGTGACATTACGGAATACTAAGGAGATATGTGATATTCTCCAATCTCATTTTTATGGGTTTGTTGAATCCTATGTAACAACTAATTATTAATATTAAATACTCTTTTAATGGTCTTTTTCAATCACAATCCCAATTCCAATCTTTACCTCTTATTCTTAATACTTCGAATCAAATAGGACTTTAGTTTCGAGTTTCTTAAGTTAAGGGCCTGTTTGGGTAACATCCCAAACCATAGTTTGGGGTTTGGGTAAAAAAGTTGCCAAACAAGGGGCAAGATTAACAAACCATGGTTTTGAGTCAAAACCATGGTTTCAGAAAAAATGAATCCATTCTGCTTCTAGCTCAAATTGGAGAGTATGAATGTTCTTGTTAGAATAGATCTCAACCATAATATGACTTTAACACTCCTCAATTATTTTTTATAAATATATTTAATCTTATATTTTATAAATATATACACACATATTAATTATTTATTAATTATATTATCTTATATGTTATTAATTATGTTGGTAAAAAATATATTATTAACAATTTTATTCCTTCAAATTAAAATATATTATAAAATTCATCTTTTATGTAATTATCATATTAATTTATGTATTTTTTAGTAATTAGCATATATAAAAAACACTTCTGATAATAATTATCCAAACACTCTCACTTTATCAAAATTACTTTTTCACAAAATCTATTCTCCCAAGAATCTATTCTCTAAAAGCTATTCTCCAAATTATAGTTTGATTTTATCCAAACACCTTTTTAATTTACCTCCAGTTTAGGGTTCCTAATAGAACTCACCCTTAACTTCCTAGATTTTAAAGACTTATGTAAGATGAATTTCAATTGCTTGATTTTATCGAACACATATAATAAGATCAATACAGATGAAAGACGAAAACGAAGTTAACTAAACGAACACGAACAGATGGAATTAAAATACAAATCGAGGTGGATGGACTGGACTTGAGAGTTGAGATGAAGGTCTAGCTAGGGTTCTCTACTTACCATCATACACACAATTAGGGTGGTACTACTCTAGTCTTAAATATAAGACCCTTATACATACTAGTATAATGATTTTATATTTATGATCGGAGGAGTATAAGCACATCCTAATTCATATAACGCGGTTGTGTATGACTTAGTGAGGTAAAGGGTGGCCTCTGTACGAAGTTTTCAAATCTAGAGGATCAAAACTAAAGTCAGTCTTTTTGGTCAAGTTGATCAAATGTTACGTGCGCTACATGTATAGACTTGACGTTAATTGCTTTAATGTTTCCGCAAATATTAATATTTCATTTTACAAGACAGACCCAAAAAATTTAAAGTCTTCAATAAAATCGGGCAAAAGTTCCACATATAGTTTTTACTTTAATCTGAATAAGCTCCATATATAGTTGGCATGCCCTTTCGGCGTTCCTTTTATTTTACGGTAATAATCGCATAAAAACTTAAAAATTAATACATGCAATTTTTTTTGGTGATTTATATGAAATGTATAATTAAGATAGTTTTGATATGTTCAAAGCTTTAATCCGTCATTTAAAACAAATTACCGAAATCAAAAACGGTGAGCAGAAAAAAGTGTTCAGCTGGTAAAATAAAAGGCTTAGATTAATTTTACCATATATTGATATATATCTATATATATATATATAATTTCCTTGTGCATATGTATCTTAGGTCTTCAAATCTTAGATTAGAATTTCCTAGGGCATAAAGGTTTGATCTAGTGAAATCAATGTCAACAACAAGTTTTCTTCTTATAATATTCTAATTCATTTATTTATATTTTGGTTTCCCTCAGGGCGCCACCTGCAAATGAATAGAAACTCCTTGGCTTGTTTGAATTTTTTTTCTTTTGACCAACATTGTTTGAAAGCATGAACAATTGGGTTTGAACTAAGACTATAATTTGGAATTATTTCCCCCCGTTTTCTTCGCCTCTCTTCTTCCTCTTAATTATTCTATTCTTGTCGAATTCAAAATTATTATTTTATAAAACTATTAATTATTAAAAAAATAAATCCGAACTCTATATAAATCCAAAGCCACTGGCTAGGCATATAAACTAGATAAAGCATTATTTATTGCAGGTTCGATGGGTGTAGCCTCTCTGAACCGTTTTTTGATACTGCTTGTATTCATGATTGCCTCCCTTCTTCTTGTCATGCAGTCCATTCATGTCACCGCAGGTTTGTGCTAATTTATTCAATGTTATTATACGTAAAACGATATACTCCCTCCACTCCTATTTAGTTTGAGAGTTTATTTCGGTCATAAATACATGATTTTAATTCACTTTTTCTTTAAATTTATAACTTTTTTTTGGAACTCAAATTGAAGCTTATAAAATAGGCCATACCTCTCCCTAAATTTAAAACTTATAAATGGGACTAGTTAGCTCTCCTATATTAAGAACATGAGGGAGTAGTCTTTAATCCGTTTGGTATGAAGGAAATGGAGAGGAGGAGATGAGAGGAAAAATTTTAACCAACTTGATTTAAAAATTTGATAAAATGGGGTTAAAAGCTTTTAATTGATTTTCTTATTCTTTTATCTTAGATATTCTCTTTATTAAAATTTTATAATCCAACTTCTCTAATTTTTTAAATCAAACTCATCGCATTTGTTTCTCCCTTTTCTTGTTTCCAATTTTCTTATACCAAGTACAGGGTAACTAAACATTGTAGGTTTTTAGCCAAAAGGGAGCCCTTCCAGAAATTCTCAAGGGCGGTTTGTGTTCAGATCGAATCTATCTTTGTGTTGAATAACTTTGTTTTCCTTCTTTTAACTTTTACACAGAAAAGGCGACACCGAAAGTAAACTCGTTAAATATTGTGTACGGGAGTTTTGGTGATCATTTCACAGAGATGGCCAAGAGGATTAGGAAATTGGGTGACTTGCCAAGTCCGCCACCCCCACCGGCGGGATCTCCTCCGATGGGTCCGATAGCTATGTGAACAAATAGTATGTACGCCAAGAAAACATGTGTAAAAGACAGCCACATTGCAATAAACTATTTTTCAACTTGTACGAACTAGGGTTCGGTATAGCTAATAAACTTCTACTTGTTAGTAATTTAATGTAATGCAGGAAATTAAATATCAATCAGATCCCACCCTTCTTTTTGGTGTGATGTGCGAGCTCACTCATATATTGTTTTTATCATTTTTCCTAGTGATTTTTTTTATTTGCCAACATTCTTTTGTAGGCGATTCATATAGTCATATCAAATGAGTTCTGATAACAAATAAGTTGAAGTTTGAACCATTCTCAATACTTGAAGAAATCATTCTAGTCATTAGCCCCCCTTTGGCTTCCAAGACTCGAGCCTTCTAACTTGCCCTCTGGTAAATTATAAGAGGTGCTCAGGTTGTTCATAAACGTTGATCTTAATATGCTACCTCTAGTGCTTAATATATATATTTTAATTTTCCCTCAATACAAATATGAACATGGCATTTTCTTTGATTTTATTATTGGAAAATCACTCTCTGTGTTTGGAATGTATCTAAAAAGGTTTGGATCCTTGCTGGGTTACAGAGAGATTAGGTTGTTTTTTGATTTCACGGAGGCTGCTATTTGTAAATATTAAAAGTTAAAGACAGAAATCATTCAGCTCTCATTTAAGACGTAGATTGGGCGATAACTTATATATGGGTATATGTTTTTATAACAAATTAACATACTGAATGACTTGCTCGTTATGCTTATATAGCACACACTAGAATAAAAATCACGTTGAAATCTATAACCAAATGCAGAAATATTATGCAACAAGATTTGTCCAATAATAGATTTTTAATTTGTAGGCCATGCTAATTGATTTATTGGGCTTTGCCTTTTTCTTGTAGTCCAAGAAAAAAAAACTTTATCGTATCATCATCACACCACACCAATAGGAGTTGGGTTTAGCAGAAGAAGCTAGTTACTCACAATGTGACGAACCCACCAGATTCAAATCTTCGTTAGGAAAGATGCTCACATTTAATATTCGATAGTCTCTCAAATAGATGCCCTCCAAATCCATTATGCCATCGTTGGAGCGTATAAATTAAAATTGGATTGGGCAATATCCATGCGTCTCATAAATATGTAATTTTAATTCTAGGTTGACTCGTAACATTCAAATTCGATAGCTGCAAAAGACCGTGGTTGTTATTTGGACCAAGTAAAATACATATTTTTGAGGCAGTCAGACGTTAAACACACCTCATCATCAATTAATTTTCCTTTGAATTAATGTTGCGTTTTACGTGTTTTGTCCCTCCACAGCTAATTACGTTGAAAATTATACGCAACTAAACCAACCAGATTCTCTTTCAATCATGTGGCGGATATTGCTCTATAAATTGGTAGGCAACACCAAGAAGCAAGAAGCATTACAACGTCCTGCCAATTAATAAAGACGAGATTCATGGCTGCTGTGTCTTCTCTTTACCGATGTGTGATACTATTATCGATTGTGTTCACTGCCTCCATTCTTGTTATCATTCAGTCCGCCCAGGCTACCTCAGGTTTGTCTTTTGTTTGTCCCACCACAGAATATATACTGGGTAGTTACTAACTCTTTGTTTTGATTTGGATACACTCAAGGGCGTTTTTGGGATTTAGAAACCGGAAAAACACATGCAGTGCTATCTCCGGTTGTCCGTATAAAACTCATTTGACTAATTTAGAGAGATTAAAAGAATGAAATAAATTATTTAAAATATTATATTTATTGTTTTTCTTTAAACTAATTTGCTTGGCTTGTAAACTGATATACAATATAATAATACACATAATTATTTCAAAGAGACCGTATAACATATATTATAATTAATTATTTTTAATTTTTTTTAAAATTAGCTAGCTAAGCCTTAATATAAGGATCGAAGGCAGTATCAAATTTGTATAAATTTTAGGCATCCGAGTTAGGTATAATGGAAATTTACTCCAATCACGAGGTTTAACGTGTGTGGTGATGTGCTTGCAGGTATGAAGATGAGGAAACTGGGTGGGTTGCCAACAAGTCCACCTGTCCCCCAAGGTTCCGCTGGTTCGTCTCCGATTCATGACCGCTAGGCATTTATATTCATTCACACGCACACAATTAGAATCACAATATGTGATTAAAATGTTTAGTGATGGCATCGATCACCTGTATCCAAAAAAATTTTTTAGAAAAAAAGAAGCTTTAGCGTACTTCTCAACTGTCGAATGTCAAAATTAATCATTCGAATATTTTATTTGGAAACGCCGATCAAACAATAATATTACGTTTTTCTTTAATTCTTTCTTTTTGTTTTTATTTCACGTTGTTTTCGTTTCTTTTATCTTTTTCTTCTTTTGGGTATTGTAATGGCCTCTTGTTTTCTGAGAAATTAAACGCATTCATAAGGTGAATTTTAATTACATTTATCCAGCTCAAGTTGGCATGTGAAAAATACCATTCAATTAATTCAGATAAATCATTCCATACTTTATAAATTTAAAGTTAATAAACAAGCAAGTGTTTATTACAAAACACAAATAACGTCCAACCAGTGCCAACAACTAATATAAACACTTGTTCGTATGTCAAGGTAAAGATATTTATTTCTTGGTGATATAAGATTAAAATTATTTATACTTATTTGTCAACGGTACACTTCTTCTTTTTATTTATTATTATTGTTCAAGTAAAATTAATCTTAACTTTTTATTAATATTAACATGGAATACAGGTATTCGCCTCCTGTAAATTTTTCTGGTCCCATTCGCCGTAACTAAAATATTTCCTTTCTTTATAGATTTATATTTTATAGTGATAGCATGCGGGGTTGATTTCCTCCCAACCCTTCAACGTACCTTTAGATTCTACCTGAAATTTTAAGCCGATTTATAAATGGGCCTCATTAAGTACAATGGACATTCAGAACTTACCACCCCTCTATGGGCCCGAACAGCCCATTTAACTAGGCCCAAACAAAGACAAAGAACGAATTAGACAATTTGAAGTAAGGAATCGAAGGGCTTTACCCCAAAGGGAGCCCTTCCAGAAATTCTCAAAGGCCTGGGCCAAACCCAGGCCCAAGAGGGGGTTTGGAAATAGTTTTCAACCAGCAATCGACGCGCCTCGGTCAGAACCTCAGTGGTGCGTCCTTGGCCCAAGCGCAAAGACGAGCTTCCACTAACGTCTAGGCTCTCTTTTGTATCCTCGTCCTTTTCCTTAGCCGATGTGGGACATAAACGAGAAGGGAAAATTTCACTATAGGACTGTAGAAGACAATTAATCTCAAAGAGCCCCCAAAACTTTCTGAAACCTCACTGCAGGACCAAGAGGCCAATCTGATATTAATTCCACAAACGAAATGATGCCACTGCCCCTAGTAGGAGGGAACAAGTGCGGGAGAGTGTTTGCAAGGAGAACTAGCCAATTTGCAGAATAAATACATATGTTCACACGTGGAATCAGTCCGTTCACATGTGGACTGGTTCACCTGATGAATGCGTCCGTGAGGGAACAAGTGCGGGAGAGTGCATTTGCAAGGGAAACTAGCTAATTGCAGATGAATACATATATTCACACGTGAAATCAGTCCGTTCACATGTGGACTGGTTCACCTGATGCATGCGTCCGTGAGGGAACAAGTGCGGGAGCGCATTTGCAAGGGGAACTATAGCCAATTTGCAGAATAAATACATATATTCACACGTGGAATCAGTCCGTTCACATGTGGACTGGTTCACCTGATGCATGCGTCCGTGAGGAAACAAGTGCGGGAGAGCGCATTTGCAAGGGGAACTAGCCAATTTGCAGAATAAATACATATATTCACACGTGGAATCAGTCCGTTCACATGTGGACTGGTTCACCTGATGCTAAGGGTAGTGGCGTCATTTCGTTTGTGGAATTAATATCAGATTGGCCCCTTGGTCCTGCAAGAGATTTCAGAAAGTTTTGGGGGCTCTTTGAGATTAATTGTCTTGTGCGGTCCTACAGTGAAATTTTCCCAAACGAGAATTTGGCTGTGCTTTGTAACGTGCTCCGGTACACGTACGGTTATGACGGCCCCGTCT
>NW_021633675.1:0-52481 GCF_004799145.2 Neltuma alba
TTGAAAAGAAAAATGCTTTAGTATAATTTTCTTTGCTACTAGAGTGTTCTCAGGTTTAGCAGTAACCTAGTTGCTATTATGTATGGTTTTCTTTGGAGTTTCTACTTTAGTGTTGGTTAACCAGTTACTTATTATAATACATAATTGGTTTACTCAAGTTACGCATAATTTATAGATCATTAGTTGTTGATGATAAAAAAGGTCTTCCTGGGGCTTGGGTATGTTTAGGGGTTATTTTAGCATTAAGATAGCTTCTCAACAAGCGTCCCTGGTAAGGGGGAGGTAATCTTTTTCAACAAATGGTAAACGATTCTTAAACTTCCACCAAACCCACTCAGTTTCATCAGCGCTTCTTCCTGCATGGCATAGCTGAATATTTTAGTTGGACAGAGCAGTGATGCGAAATTGTGCCTTTTGGCCTTGTTTTCGAGCAAGAAAAGGAGACTGACAACTTCTGTTCTTTTCCTGCACTGGGTAAAATATGTCGGGAGTATTGCCATCTCCTCCTCTGTTGTTTAAATTCTTAGTTAGCATGCTTCTGATGTTGCTAAATCTTATCTTTGGCTCTAAAGGCTATCAAAAACAATTCAGCAGTTGAGAGGATGTCATGGTATATTTATATATATTATAGTTTATTTTCCTTTACGTCATTTTAAAAATCAAACATCCCTGGTAAGGGGAGTCTAGTCAACAAGTGGTTAATTGGCCCCATATACATCAGTTTTTCTGCAACTATTGCTGGTGGTGATGCATCTCGCGATGGGAGCAGTGTGATTTAAAGGTGAGCACGGCTAATTAGGCATAGTGCCTGCCTGCCGTGCCATTTAGGATTAAACTATTAGTCTTTTTCTTTTGGTAATGTTTTAGTTAATTCTGAAGTGAGAAGTATCTTCTATTTTTTTCCCCTTGTGACCTGAATTTTCTCTTCTGATTGTGTTCTCCTTTTCTTTTTTTATCATATAGGTTCGATTGGTTACTGACAAAAGCACAAATAAACCCAAGGGTTATGCATTCATTGAGTACCTTCACACAAGGGACATGAAAGGTCCATTTGATGGCAAATTGATTTCTCTTCATTTTGTGTAGCCTTTCAAGCTCATCTTTTGTTCATTATGCAGCTGCTTATAAGCAAGCTGATGGTAGGAAAATTGAGGGTAGAAGGGTGCTTGTGGATGTTGAACGTGGAAGGACTGTTCCTAATTGGAGGCCTCGCCGACTAGGCGGTGGGCTTGGTACTACAAGAGTAGGGGTTGAAGAAGTTAATCAGCGGTATTCTGGGAGGTAAGCAGACTGATTGCAAATTTTTGTGTCTTTGTTGTCAGGGTACTCGCTTGTTGAATTTAACTAATTGAATGGATAAGTGAAAAAGGAGACTGTATTGTCATTATCTTCCGTTATGTATGGCCCATGGGGTTTGGAAATCTTGTCTGGTAATTGAATAAATGTATAGGTATTGTGTTTTACATCATTAGGTACACACTTGGTTAACTTATTGAATGTCGGATATAGAGTGTGCTTGATGTTTTCTTTTTTTCTTGAAGTGTATTTCTAAGTGCCTTTATTTCTAGGGAACAACTGCAATCAGGACCTTCTCGTTCTGAAGAACCAAAAGTGCGGGAGGAACGACAGGTTGATCGGTAAGTTGTCATTTTCAATTTATCAAGTTGTAATTGGTGTGCTCAGCCATTGTAGGAAAAAGAAACAAAAGGTGAAGAAAAATGGAAGGAGCATCTCAATTTAAAGTTCTCCTGCAGTAGTTGTTTTAACATTGGGCTCTTTGAATAATCATTTGTGAAGTTTTTATAATGTCGATCATGAACATGGGCATTCATTGTGACTAATGGTAGCTGAGATGATTTTAGGGATAGAGAAAAATCTCGTGAAAGAGGGAGGGACAAGGATAGAGAACGGGAACGATCACGTGAACGCTCTCATGATAGGAGCCGTACTCGGGATCATAGGGAGGATAGACATCACAGAGATCGGGATAGGACTAGAGACAGAGAAAGGGAAAGAGATCGTGGTCGTGACCGAGATAGAGATCGTGGTCGTGATCGGGAGCGAGGACGTGATCGTGATAGGGAGAGGGATCGTGACCGCCATCGTGAAAGGGATAGGGACTATGAAGATCTTGAACGTGGACGCTCGCATGACAGGGAGTCTGATTATGATCGTGTTGATTCCAAACATGAGAGGGACCGACATGGTGAAAGGGGGCGAGACTATGAACCTGAGGATCATGCATGGTACAATCAACCTGAGCATGGACATAGGCATGCAGACCCTGGGCGGGATGCTGAGGAGTATGACCACTATGAGCATCATCAAGGGCGAGGGCATTATGATCGTGGAGATGGTGACGATTATGATCAATATCCTGACCCTGATAGGCTGGAGGACGACTACCACAGGAACACACAGTATCTGAATCTCGTGACCGGGAGAGAAGTCAATCAGAGAGGTCTCGTTCTCGAGAGTATGATTACTAGTACTGAAAGCATATTATCTCTGTACTTTCAATGGTAAGACCAATGATTTGCATTTCAGCATTCCTGTCATGATCATTTGTTGACGTGAATCTTGGTATTCATTATTGACATGTCTGAAATTGACTTCAGGTATGGAATGATCCAGTCACCACAGGAGAACTTAGTTGCTGCTATCATCTCCATGAAATAGTTGATTCTGGATTTATGATGTCTGCGTTTGATTGCTTTATTGCTGTAGCTTAGTAGTTCTCTGTTACTCAATCTTTGGTGTTTTTGGGGATATGATTGAACTGATGGTGCTGGTGCTAATTTGGGGTTTTGATGTCTTTTCTGCAGACGTTTAAGAAACAGAAGATGGTTTTAATGTATTTGTGGTGAACAATCGTCTGAGTCTTGTATTTTCATCATGTCGTTGGGTTGTGGGTAATGCTTGGAACTCCGTTTGGTTAAACTGGTGAAACATCAATGTTGTTTACATATAGAACGACCAGCATTGGATTTGTGTATGCGATTATTTCAGCGATTCTGCCGGTTAGAAAGTGTCCATATTATAGGTATTATGTGCGAAGTCCTAACTGAGGGCGAGGAGGGTCAGAAATGCTCAGTCGTTTAAATTATTTGCCCTATAATTGCACAAGGTTTGGTGCAAGGCTTCTTCAGCTATCGTTTCACTTGACTAGATTTAATGGGAGTTTAGCCTATCCAAGAGAACTGATATTGCTGTCTTGTAGATTACCCCCCAAGGGTTCGTGTCAATTTCATCCTTGTCATCTAGCTTTAGATGAGGACGCATGATGGATATTTATGAGCCAACTTTTGAATGTAGGGTATTTGCTCTGCCCCCAAAAAATGATTAGATGATACGAAAAGTTAAGGCGCAAAACGAGAGCATTTTGATGGTGCTATACAAATGTAGGTGCCGTTACATACAGTGTATGGAATATAGGAGTAGAATTCTTTGATACTACGGTTTTTGTTTAAGTAGCGCCCGCTGTTTTGATGTGTTGATTCATTGCATCTCTTAGGTGATTGGATCAAACGGGATCCATAAAGCAATCGAAGAAGATTTGATGTCTTCTTTGCCCGTTTATATTCAAATTCATTAATGGAATAGCATTCTTCATTTCAAGATAATTCCTAGTTTAGGCTGGGATGACGAAGCACGTCTCGATTCTGATATGGATTTTGTGACTAAATTCCCGAAAAGATAAAAGAAGATAATTCTTCGTTTGATCAGCAGTAAAAAGATGTTGATTGTACTCGTAATTATTTTGTCACGGTTTTCAAGATAATTTTTATAAAAAAGTGGAAGTGCCGAGGCTACTAAAATATCTAAGCTAGATGGCACAGCTACAATCCTACCCGATGCAAGTCTTTCATAACCATACAAAATTTACTCGTGAATCAAAGATAATACTGTTATATACGTGTAGATGCATACATGTATATATTGATTAGTACCCACTTTTAGAAGGGTGGGGGAAGTAGATTGATCTGTTTTCGTATATGGCGAGTTTTACTGGAAAGTTAGTTTGACTGAGGAGGTGTTAGTTTCTCCTAAAAGTGTCAAGTCGAAATAAAACTTTTTCATATACTTATTTTATATGTTGTAAAATTATTTTTAAAATTATAGTCTGATTTTCACTCAAACACTTCACTAAGAATCCAATACAAAATTAATATGCCCCTCACCGCCACTTGGAGTAATTATCTAGCTAGCACAAGGCACGTCACCCTTCATGCTTAAATATGAGGTACTATTACTCCCCATATAACCAAATTTGAACTATTAATGAATTAAACTGAACAATACCACATTCAGTAAATATGATGCGGTGTAACTGCTATAAAATGATAGACCATAGGCTATCCAAATAAATCTATAAGAGGAGATATTTTCGGGGTTAAACCCGCAAGCTCTTTGTTTTGTCAGGTGAGAAATCTTTTAGTGTCAGTAGTCCCTTAAAACAAGCAAACTTACCAAATCAGGAAGAACCCTGTGCATGTTCAGTGTCTTTTTTAGTTGGCTTTATGAAAAAGTACAAGAAAATCCAAAATCAGTGGAAATTGCCAAGAAATTTCATGGCTTCGCCATGTACCGGTTCAAAAATTCTCTACAACCGTCGGAATGGCATGTCCCTTAATTTATCCTAGAGAGAGAATAAATGCTTGAGTTTGAAGCTTCTCACTATTCATTAATCGCGTCGAAAAACAATGCTTAATGATTCTTCTATGAAATTTCCTGGAACATACATTGGCTTGTTTGCTGTGTTAGATCCCAGAGGTGCCTCTGTTATTATAGGTTGTCTTGTTTAAACAAGAGAACTTGCCTTCTGAAAGAGAGCCCTCGAATAACACACTCCATGGTGATAAAAACAGTAGAGACGAACGAGGGCTGAGTTGAACCCAATCAAAATTAGGACCCTGCTTCCGCGAAACTTCAACAAGCAAGCACTCTTCAATACGACAAGCTGCATTGCTGCTTCTCCTCCAAATATATCTGTCCCTTAACCAAGTTAACATGAGTGAGAAACTGAGAATCAACATAGAAAAATAAATCTCTTATTTTCTAGATTTTCTTAGATTGTCACACCTACATATTGGTAATTATGTTCATGCCCAAAGGAAAACCCTCGGCGTATATTGATGCCCCGGACGCAGGAAAATTTATAATTTTTTTAATTTTTAAAATATGCATTTTATTTCTGTTATATATTTTTAATTAAAATTTTTTTCATAAGACAGAGATATAAAAGATGTTCTAATTAAAAATTAAATGTAGCGGATCAGTCAGCTTTTGAAGCCAAGCATTTACTAATGAAACTCATTACTATAAGAAAATTTAAAAGAAAAATTTTTCATGTTGAGGAAACATATCCAATTTCTGTATGAGAAAATGTTAAGGCCAGCTTGACATGTTAAAAGAAAAATAATCTATTTCTCTCACACAAAATAGGACATATGTAATATTATTATTTAACAGTAGTTTTCTTCATTTAGCCATACAAAATAAATTTTTTAATTATAAAATTATCTTCCTTATGCACAAAACGGTCCGTATGCCCCCACCCAAAAACAAAAACCTTCTGTAAATTACACAATGTGATCCATTGGGGCCAGAGAAAACAAGACAGAAAGAGTGAATTTATTATTATAAAGACACACACTGGCAGAAGTACTCAAGTGCACTTCTCACTTTTCGCAGTTTCCTATTCTCAGCAATGCTTGCAAAAGCATAAACCAGTTCGCAGCGGAAAAGAAAAACTCAAGGGATCCAGAAGCATCATATTCGCCATTCGGCATTGTAATCTAAACTCTAAACTTCATATCCATGGCTGTACAGGTGAACCGGAAAAGTTCAAGAGCAGCAGCAAAAGCAACATGGCTTCTATTGTGCAGCTTGTTCATGATCTGTAACGTCACTTTAGCTGAGAGAATTATCAAAGACAAGAAATCTGACAATCTTGTCGTTGAGAGAGATGAGGGACGTGGAGTTCTAGCTAGAGTGATTGAATTCATGTGGCAGAATGATAAGTCTTCCTATGAACCAGTTTGGCCTGTGAGTTCTTCAGAAAATATCTGCATGCCATGAGCTTTCGGCATCTCGTTGTACCATACTACTTATCATTTCTTTATTTTTTATGGATTTTCCCATCAACTCTAAAGGTACGTTGTGCTGGCTGTTTTGTGCAGGAGATGAAGTTTGGTTGGAAAATTGTAGTAGGATCAATCATTGGGTTTTTCGGAGCAGCTTTAGGCAGCGTTGGAGGTGTAGGAGGCGGAGGCATTTTCGTCCCTATGCTCACTTTGATCGTTGGTTTTGATCCTAAGTCTTCCACGGCAATTTCCAAGTGTTAGTATATATAGTAGTCTCTGGGATTTTAATTTCTTGGAGTTCTAGCTAGTATGAATGATCAAAATGTTTATGCATGCAGAGTTGATATTATAATATTAACAGAACTCGACCTGAATGCCAGTTTCTGAGGTTTGAATATTTTTGTGTCATTTTGTAATGACAGGTATGATCATGGGCGCTGCTGGGTCGACTGTTTACTATAATCTGAGGCTCAGACACCCAACATTGGAGATGCCACTTATAGATTATGACTTGGCCTTGCTCTTCCAACCTATGTTAATGCTTGGAATCAGCATTGGGGTCGCATTTAATGTCATGTTTGCTGACTGGATGGTCACAGTTTTGCTTATTATCCTGTTCTTAGGTAAAGTACTCTCCCCCACCTCCTTGTGTTCCTTAATCTTGTTCCAACCTATGTATGTTAATCCAAATTGCTTATTATCCTATTCTTTTTCCACACATCTTATTGCTTCGTCCTTTTCAATCAAATTCAAACTTTTATATAGTAATGCACCGTGTGCGGTATATAAGAGAGCGAGACAATATATATATATATATATATATATTATAGGATTTTTTCTCACCCTCCCTCTTATTTTTTCTCTTTTCTTTTTATTCCTCCCCAAGTAACCGAAGAACTGATTTTATTACTTTGATATTGTATTCGTCAAATTTCCACTGCTAGCATAATCTAAAATCTGAACTGTATAACATTCATGATTTAGTATTCGAGTATTCACGATATTCAATATAAATATAGATTAGTTGATTCTCAGCATCAGTATAATTGGTTGTAGGTACATCATCAAAAGCTTTATTTAAAGGCATAGATACATGGAAAAAGGAATCAATGATGAAAAGGGTACGACTACTTTTCTTACTCAAAAGCTTTAATTATTTGATGGAGTCTCATATGACCTCTATTGATTATAAGAATGATGCTGTTCGATTTTCAGGAAGCGGCCAAGATGATTGAGTCAGAGTCTAAACCAGGTGGCAAGTCCTCAAAAACCTGCTTCCATATATATATATGTATATTTATACATATAATAGTATATGAAAACTTAAAAAAAAAAAAAAGTTGACTGTAATTGTGAGACCAAGCACCACAGAGGACTAAGACTTTTGCATATCAAAATGCATACAAGGAATCTAGCTATGGTAAAACTAGTCATGGAAATTTTTGCTTTTTACATGATGCTATTAAAATAACATGAAGAGGATTCTCCAGAACGATTTACCGTAAAATTAGAAAGAAATAAGAAAAACGATGGGCCCACTCTTGTGAGACCCACATATGTAGAAGTAGGCCATATAACCTGATTCTTATATCAACCCTATCCTTTTGATCAAGTATTTCAAAGAATCCAAATTCTAAAGCAGCATTCTACTTACTGCCAAATATTGCAAATGCTTCTCCAGAGGAATATAAATCACTACCAGCTGGCCCCGCTGACGCCCAAGATGAAGAGGTAATTCCCAGCGTCATTTCGAGTCATTTTTCATCACTACTTCAGTTAGTTGTTTTTTAACCTAGTTTTATCAATTTGTGTTTAGGTCCCTTTAATTAAAAACATACATTGGAAAGAAGTTGCACTTCTTATGTACGTTTGGGTAGGCTTTCTCGTTGTTCAGATTGTCAAGGTAAGTTATCAATACCCTAAACAACTTTTTCTAATGCACGAGTCCCCCCCGAATGCTGGTAGCTTTCAAAGCCGTCTTTGAGAAATGATGTTTCAACCTCTAATTTGCTGTACTTCAGTCAAAATTTACGTTCTTCCCTTATTTACTGATAATCTTTTGCTCATGCAGACATACACTGAAAATTGTTCCGTTGCGTCTGGATTCTTATTCATTGCAGGTAACTAACAACCAATACATTAGGACATTCCTATAGGGGAATAAATCAGGCATAAGCAATTTTCTTACTAAACAGTTTGATATCCAAGTGATGTTGATAACTTTTAGGTGCTATTGCATGTGACAATATGCTTTGTATCCAAGGTACTATAGAATTATTTCCTCTATGTATATTCACGCTTTAATCATATATATTCCATATTTCTTAATTACTTTATGTATATCACTGATTATTCACTTTTGGTGCCTATTTATCTCTGTCTTCTTTACTAAATGGAAAAAGGATGCTTCTATGAACAAGTCACGGTTTGGAAGTTTCATCAGATCTGTCTCTACTGTTCTTGTGGATTATAGCTGGCATGGTTGGCGGATTGCTTGGTCTTGAGGTGGTTTTATTTTAGGACCACTCTTTCTGGAAATGGGAATTCCTCCTCAGGTACTAGTTCAACTATTCCCGCGCAGTGACTGATCTTTACGTTCCCAAAGGAACATTAACAAATGAAAAATACGGCAAACATACGTTTCTTCTGTCGCAGGTAGCAAGTGCAACATCAACCTTTTCTATGGCTTTCTCATCCTCCATGTCAGTGGTGCAGTATTACCTTCTGGATCGCTTCCCAGTACCCTACGGTAGGGAAAAGTAGATAAAACCAAAATTATCCTATCTATTCAGGTTGATGAAAAAGTGAGAAAAAACTAGCAGTGAAGCACATACACTAAAATATTATTTCGACTGGAAGTGAAAGCTTAAACTTTTTGGTGCAAGATCTTCTATTTTTCTGCTATGACCCATCATAAATACTCATTGCCAGGGCTTTTGTCTCTTTTTTTATCATCTAACGTCAAATGCTGGGAAACTCACTGATTATTATGGGGGATCAATGCTCTTTGCCGCAGCTTCATATTTTGTTCTGGTGGCGACCATTGCTGCATTCACCGGACAGCATGTGGTGAGAAGGATCATTGCAATCCTGGGCAGAGCTTCCATAATCATCTTCATACTTGCACTCACTATTTTTGTCAGCGCAATAAGTTTAGGTACTTTCTGTAATCCCCTTAATACCTTTCTTCGTGTAGTTTTTATATAATTCAAACATGCTCGTTAGCTCACGTCCATTTCTGGGTGTATGTATTACAGGTGGGGTGGGAATAGAGAACATGGTTGAGAAGATGGAAAACAAAGAGTATATGGGGTTTGAGAATCTCTGTCATCATACTTAGGCGTCTCGTGCTTTTTTCTCTGAATGACAATCTTTCCAGACATGGTGGTAACACGGTCGTCTATTTGTCCGTCTTCTTCTTCAAGCAAACAAAGGCTTTGCAATATTTATGTAATTTGCTTTTGTTTTGTTTCCATTCCTTTTGTAGAATCTTTTTGAGCTTTGTTCATTAAATGTCAAATAAAAAGATAAATAAATGGTTATTTTAGACCTGGTAATGAATGGATTGTGGAGTCATAATGACCACTGTATAAGTGAGAATTAAACAATACTATTATAACAACTAGTTAACTAATTTAAATAGATTAAAAAATTTATTAAATTAATCATTTGTAATAAATAGGTGTTATCTTCCTCGTAATACTCTTACTAATAATATGTATTAGTTGAAACTATTATGTAATAGAACATTTAACGTATACAAGTATTATACGGACTCTTTTAAAAAAAAAATTAAAAGACAAAATTAAAATATTACATTTAAAACTGAATTAATATTAGACTCATTTTTACAGAACAGAAGGCTTTTTTTTTTTTCCCTATACAAGAGGACAAAAGCCCAAAAAGTAAACTAAATACTCGGGGGATTAGATCCCAGCAAATCGTTTTCGGAAATTCTCCTCAAATGAGTAGGACACGTGCTGAACAAAGACGATCTTTTGCCAGCGAGTCAGCGAGCATATATATTCGACCTTCGGGGTATATGAAGACTAGATCCCATGAATATTTCATGAAGGACCGAGATTGCATGAACACCGAGTTGCATGAAGACAGCATTGCCACCCGTTGTAACGCATCAATAGTAACTTTCGAATCTGATTCTAAAATAGCTTTCCTAAAACCAAATTCCCATGCCAGAGTTAACCCCTTCAAGATTGCCCACTCCTCAGCCTCTTTAACATTGTAGTCCCCTGTGAAATGAGAGAACCCCACAATCCAGGAGCCGGACGTGTCTCTGATTGCTCCACCACATCCTGCTTTCATAGTTGACTGAGCAACAGCAGCATCCACGTTAACCTTAACCCAACCGCTGTTTGGAGGTTGCCATCCTATTACATTATCCGATGGTCCTTTGGAAATTACATTAACCTGTAGGGCTGTTCACGGGACGGATCGGGACCGGGACAGCCGTCCCTGTTCCGTTCCGGTAAACAGTAATGGGATAGATTTTCTGTCCCATTTCCCAGCCCGTCCCGAGGTTGTCCCGGTCTCGGTTGGGACGGGACGGATCCGGGACGTCCCGAAATTTTTTTTAAAATTTTTTTTAAAAAATCTGATTTTTTTAATTATATTTTTTGAGCTTAAATCTTATAAAAACATTTTTTTATTTTCTTTTTTATTTGTTTGGGCACTCTTAAACAAAATATCAAAATATTACATATAATAGTCATTAAAAACTCTAAACAAAAGCTTTTAACACGATAAAAACTTGCTAAAAATTCTAATCATCAATAATCTCAAATCATTAACAAATATAAAAACTCTAAATAAATAATCCATAGTTCCATACAATAGTCTCAAATCTTAAAAAAATATGAAACAAATGATATTATATAAATAGGATAAAAAAAAAAAGGACCGGGACGGGACGACCCCGTCCCGGTTCCTTTTTTGTCCTCCCGAAAAATTTTAGGATGGAATCCATCCCGTCCCAATAAGATCGGGATCAGAACGGGCCGACCGGGGCGGCCGGCCTTGAACACCCCTGACCTGTTCCGAGACCTGTGCATATTTTTTCCATGTAAACAGAAGGCATGTTTTCTGGGTGATAAAGCCTCCAGCTTGCATGGGCTGACGCGTCAATGAAGTGATGACCACGTGAAGTCCAATGATGTGTCTTAGTGAATATTTAGACCTTACTGCACTTGGTCACTTAGCTTGTTATTTTATTGCATGGAAAGTGCCTTACCAAATAATATTGGTATTTACTGCTTAGACTCCTCGACATAAAAAACTAATTGAAAATTTAATTTAATCTTAAATATAATGTCTCAATTTATTTTATTTTTAATATATTTTTTATTTTTCTTCTAATAAATAATCTTTATAATAATCAAAGGGAGTTTTTTATTCAAAATAGTTTTGATGTAACTACATTAAAAAACAATATTTATTTATTATAAATAATTAATTTAATTTTTAATATTCATAAATTAGTTATTTACTTTTATATTAAATGTAGGTGGCATGTTGATAATCTTCGTAAAAGATGTAGGTAAAAATATACTGCAAAAATTTTAACTGACATCGTTTTGACATTACGCAACAGTATTGTTGTTGATTTGTTTATGGGCCAATTGAAATCGTGTTCATTTCCAGGTAATTTTAATCGGTGTCTAATGAATTACTAGTTTCCCAACAAATTGGCAATTAACAATATTACTCATCCAGTTCTAAATATATAACGGTCCGGATGAGTATAATTTTTTTTTTTGCCAACAACTGTTAATCAAATAATAATTTGATATCTTCTCGCGCGAGAATAATAATTTAATCTAATGTTTTTTTATTAATTCGAAAAGGCAATTCTTTATTATTTTATTCACTTTCTAGCAGTTCCGTTTTGCTTTTGGTGCCCATCATCTTGTCCTGGCACTTTAAAAAAGCGCTTTGATCGGTGTTCAATGGAGGACAGATGTTTCCGGATGGGATGAAACGAACCACGAGGCAACGCTGTGTTTGGGGACGATATAAATTCTGGCCAAACGTGTTTAAATTATAAGACCTTATTTATAATCTACAAACGAGATCTTATAAATAAAATTGAAGGTAATATAAAGTAAATCTTGTGAAAAATACTACCACTATTTTTAATATAAGAGCTAGTTGACTAATTTAAATAAATTAAAAAAATTAGTTAAATTAGTTAAATTAGTTATTTATAATAAA
Source organism: Neltuma alba (assembly GCF_004799145.2). Lineage (NCBI taxonomy): Eukaryota > Viridiplantae > Streptophyta > Magnoliopsida > Fabales > Fabaceae > Neltuma > Neltuma alba. The sequence continues at coordinate 12,315 of NW_021633675.1, forward strand.
CATATATTGTCTTTTTTAAAATATTCTTACTAATAAAGTATATTGGTTAGAACTACTATTATTAGAAGGATTACCTTAGAAAAAAATAGATAAATATGAAAGAAGTGGACTGAGATCTTATATTTAGGATCAAAATAAAAGTTAAATGGGATCTTCTATTAACGATCGGAGGTAGTATATAATACTGCCTTTCATTCTTAATATAAGAGTTAGTTTAACTTTTAATTTGGTTCTAAATACAAAACCCAATTCATTTTGTCTCTTATATTTATATATATTTTCAAAATAGTTATTTTAGTAATTATACATGTTAAATATTTCATTAGAAGTAGTTTTAATCAACATACATGAGTAGTAAGAGTATTATAAAAAATAATAATTTTTTTAATCTATCTAAATTAATTAACTACTTTTTTTATTAAACCATTGCGCTGCGTATTAATTTATTGCTCCGTGGAGTTAACCACCCTGCAAAATAAAATCAAAATTTTCAAAACATATCCGATCTTTCTTTGTCTCCCACTCCCTTTTTAATTTTGCTTAGCCTGAAAATATGTTCTAGTCTAAATCTTGTCTGGAAGTCCAAATAAAATGGAATCAACTGTCCATAAATGACCCTACCTGTTGGCCGAAGAAAGCGAGCTTGGCTGTCAATATGTCTGGTTTTCCCTGTAAATAAGGCGCCAGTACGAGGGCAATTTGTCAAATAGCCTTTCCCGCCCATTAAAAGCGCCTTTTCGGGTCTTGCTGCTGGCTTCCTTCACCTCTCAGTGCTGTTCTTCAGCTTCGGTCGTCCAATTCCATCTTTTCTGGCTTCCCCGTGGCCCGTAGGGCTTCCATTTCTCTGCGATTAAAAGGAAAACCCGTTCTGTTCGAATCGCACGTTCTGCTTCCTTCTTTTTTCTCTTGCTGCTGCTCCATTATTCCTCTGTTAGGTATTTTGCCAATGCAAATGTTACCTCTAGCACTCCTGATGTTGAACGATCAAGGCGTGTGTCCTCTGACGTCATTTTTCTTCCTGGCTCTTCTGATTTTCTGTAGACATCTTGTGTTGTTTCTTTGATTTAGGGCTCAGAATGGAGAACGGAGTGAAGAGCAATGGAGATACAAAGTCACCGACTTTGGTAGAAAAGACTGAGGTATAGTTTCGTATATAGTTCTCCTTGTTCTTTCTCAGGAGTAAATACTTGCTTGGGAAGTATTTGTTTCTCGTAAGTACTATCTTTCTTCCCACCAGGAGACTCGGCAGTAAATCTGAAATGGAACGCCGAATTTATCAGAACTTTTCTGTTGCTAGTGTTTCTGTTTTTCCGACGAACTGCTTATGGGGGTTGTATTTCTATTTTTCCTGGTCCTTTCAAATGTGAAGATGGAGACAGAGGAAGTAGATGTTAAGAATGACGAGCCTTCTTTTATATCAAGGTCAATGGAAGAAGAGGAAAAACAGCTTTTGGAAACTCGAATCAAGGAAGAGAAGGAGGAATCCAAACATGAGCCAGACGAGGCACCAAAGCTTAATGAAAGTCAATTTAGCAAGTTGGATGAGCTTTTAACGCAAACCCAACTTTACTCGGAATTTTTGCTGGAGAAAATGGATGACATCACACTTGTATTTCCTTGTGCTTTTATTGTGTTAACTTTTTGTGCATTCCAATTTATTTCTTCTTGTTGCAGAATCTTATATTTGAATTTCGATTACCAGAATGGCGGTGAACAAGAGGGCCAACAAGAGGAGGAACCGGTTGAGAAAAAGAGGGGCCGTGGCTCAAAAAGAAGAGCAAAATCAGAATACAATAATGTGAGTTCGAAGTGTTACTGCATATATTCACTTTTTTTCATTCCTTTAACTTAATGTGTCCGGGAAATTAAATAGTGTCATGCTGATACGCTTCTACAGGAAGCGGATGTGAGAAGCACCAATTATTGCCTTTTGCTTCCCATATAACTTTGTTGATTATTTTGCACTCCTTTATGATTTTTGCACCCAGTTTGATGTTGTTGCAATTAATTATGTTATATTGTTTGAAATTATTTCAGAAGAAAGCCAAAAGGGCAGTAGCTGCCATGCTTACAAGATCTAAAGAAAGTGAGAGTGCTGAAGATATGAACCTGACGGAAGAGGAAAGAATTGATAAGGAACAGAAAGAGCTCATACCTCTGTTGACAGGTGGAAAGTTGAAGCAATATCAAATGAAGGGTGTCAAATGGTTGATCTCCTTGTGGCAAAATGGACTGAATGGGATTTTGGCTGATCAAATGGGTCTTGGGAAGACAATCCAAACTATCGGTTTCCTTGCACATCTGAAAGGGAAGGGTTTGGATGGCCCATATTTGATAATTGCTCCTCTATCAACCCTTTCTAATTGGATGAGTGAAATTTCTCGGTAAATGTTCTACAGAATTTGTTTTCCATGCTATTATATGTTGTCATGGTTTTGTAGTAGAACCTTATGTTTTCAATACATGAATATAGGTTTGCTCCAACACTCACTGCAATTATTTACCATGGTGACAAGAAGGACAGAGATGAGATTCGAAGGAAGCATATGCCTAGAACGATTGGCCCAAAATTTCCCATAGTCATCACTTCCTATGAAGTTGCGTTAAATGATGCTAAGAAATATCTCAGGTTCTACCATTGGAAATATGTTGTAATTGACGAGGTAAAATGTTCACTTGAGAGTGATTGATTGGAGATTTTCTTTTTAGTTGCATGCTATCAGCAAAAATTCATTTGATATTTCAAATGTATTTGGTTATGTTATTCTAACTGTAATTTTCTTTTAATGAAGGGACACAGGCTCAAAAACTCCAAATGCAAATTAGTCCAGATGTTGAAATTCTTGCCCGTTGAAAATAAACTTCTTTTAACTGGGACACCTCTTCAGAATAACCTGGCTGAGCTATGGTCATTGTTGAACTTCATTTTACCTGACATTTTCTCATCCCTTGAAGAATTTGAGTCATGGTTAGTTTTCTTTGCTTATTTGTCATTCCAAGTTCGTTTCATGTTTTGCTTGTCTCCTCAAGTTTCTGCGAGTTGCGTCTTCAAATGTGACTGTTGATAGTATATGACTTTGCCGTTGTGTAATCTTTTTGGGTATTTTTAGCTGCATAATAATTAATAAATATCTTGAGTATTGAAGGCAAGCGATTTGGATCAATTTTATAGCATTTAATGGTAGTTTGACCGGTTTTCCAATGGGCACCTATTTTGAAATAGAATTTGCCAGTTAATTTACTCCTTCTCTGGAAGTTTTGAACAAATGTTATGTTGGTTTTTATGTAATTTTATTGGCCCTTTTGATGTCTTTCTTGTAAATCCTGTGGTGCTTCCTTTTTACATTTCTCCATTGAAAAGTGGTTTTATCAAATCTTATTATGCAGGGCCTGGTTTGCTTCTCCTCCATTTTTGCGTACGACTGTTGTATTTTTCAGCTGTATAGATGATTGCGTATTTCCATTTGACAGTATTGGTGTCAAATTCATTCAATTGCAGCCAGAAACATCACATGTTAACCTTGAATTTACTTTCTTAATCTAACCAAGTTTCTTTGTAGGTTTAATCTGTCAGGAAAGTGCAGTAATGGAGCAACAAAAGAAGAACTAGAAGAAGGAAGAAGAGCTCAGGCATGCATTAATAAGACAGCTTCTGTATAATTTATCCTTTGCATATTTGAACCAGAAGGCTCAAGGTTTTTATCGCATGTAGGTGGTAGCTAAGCTCCATGCCATCTTGCGCCCCTTTCTTCTCCGAAGGATGAAGAGTGATGTTGAGCAGATGTTACCACGAAAGAAAGAGATAATTATATATGCCAGTATGACTGAACATCAGAAGAATTTTCAGGAACATTTAATTAATAAGACATTGGAGAAATATTTTCGTGAAAAATCTGCAGTGGGTGAGATTTTCTTTCATGATTTCAATCAAGAAATAAGAGATGTCTTCATAGAATTTTCCTGTGCCCCAGCTCAATTTTGTATTATGTTGCTCTATTGCAGGACGTGCTTCCAAAAATCTTCGTAATCTGGTCATTCAGCTTAGAAAGAACTGTAATCATCCTGACCTCTTAGAGTCAGCCTTCGATGATTCGTGTATGTACCTTAAAAATTAAATTGTTTTTTTCAAAAATGAATTGATGCTTTATGATGACCACGTTGTATTCTTGCTATCTTGATAGTTCTCTATCCACCTGTCGATGAGATAGTTGAACAATGTGGGAAATTCCGTTTACTAGACCGTCTGTTGGCTCGTTTATTTGCACGGAAGCACAAAGTATGTTTTAAAGTATCCTATTTACATCGGTGCACCTCTTTTGTTGGAGAGTTGTTATTTACTGGTAATTGCCTTTGCTGCAGGTTCTAATCTTCAGCCAGTGGACTAAAATTTTGGATATAATGGATTACTATTTTAGTGAAAGGGGCCTTGAAGTCTGCAGAATTGATGGCAGTGTAAAGCTAGATGAGAGGAAAAGACAGGTTATGCTGTATGATATAATCTAGTTTCTACTATATTGCATTAGTTTCCTTGACACCTTTGTTACCAAGGAGTGTTTAGTTTGATCTTCTAGTTGTTTGCTGCATTCAATTCTTTGTAATTTCTTGAATGGGTTTTTCCTTGTCTTTGCGCATTGTAAGCATCAGACAGGATTGGAACATCAAACAACTTGTTCCTTGAGAGTAATGTTTTGAAATTCAGATCACTTATTCATATGCAATAAGAAGTTATTTACGATGCTATGCTTTGATCACAGTTGAACTGCAGTTGAAACATTTTTTTTTAAAATGTATAAAGTGTAATATTTTACAATAATACATGTAGTGTAAAATAATATTGAAATGGATATAATTACCTATACTTACACAGATTGAGTAGAGTCTATTAAATACCATAAATTTCTGCTATCAAGTGCTAAATATTTTGATTTAGACAAACAGAGAACAGGAGTTTCTGACCAGTTTATTGGCGAGTCAATTTAAAAGAGAAAATATATTGGAACTGCAGCTAATTCATTGGTTTTTTGTCCAATTCAAGCTTTTTGTTCATGCAAAATATCGGTTTAATTAGGGACGAGAATCTTGCTTGCAATATACTACTGAGATTAGCATCTGTTCTGAAAAACATTGGTTCTGATCAGGGATTAAAATTATGTTATGTTATCAGTGGTTGCATTATATTGAGTTCATGTTAGCCGTATATATGCCTCTCTGGCTCATTGATTTTTTTCACCTGCTCATTACAGATTCAGGAGTTCAATGATGTGAATAGCAATTACAGGATCTTTCTTCTCAGTACTAGGGCTGGGGGATTGGGAATCAACCTTACTGCAGCTGATACTTGTATCATTTATGACAGTGATTGGGTACCCTTTTTTTTTGGAATTTTACTGTATGCTTTATTTCATTTTACATCTTTGATGGTACATTTGCTTACATAAGTTCATCATGCTCCAGAATCCTCAGATTGATTTACAGGCCATGGATAGATGTCACAGAATAGGTCAAACTAAACCTGTTCATGTTTACAGGCTTGCTACAGCTCACTCCGTGGAGGTACATGGCTACCTTGTATTGTGGTTTGGTGATGTGATTTATGTTTGCCTATCAGGATATCAAGTGCATGTTCCTTGAAAATTATGTATATAATGAACTCTCTTTACAGGGTCGCATGTTGAAAAGGGCTTTCAGCAAGTTGAAGCTTGAGCATGTGGTGATTGGAAAGGGGCAATTTCATCAAGAACGGATGAAGCCCAACTCAATGGATAACAAAGAGGTTTGTCCATTAGCAGTTTCTTTTCCATTAATTTCTCAATTTTGCTTTCCTCTGATCTTCTGTGGTTCAAGCTTAAGCATACTACTTTTACACTGTTAGTAGGCATGCATTTTACTGAATAGTCTTTAAAAAGTCCGGCAACTCGGCAAGCCTCATTTTCTCACGTTATCATTGTATTCATATAACTAGCGCATAAATAGTGAGAAAAGGGTCTAATAATATAATAAAGCATGGATATGGGATCTCTTCCAGTAGTAAAGTTGGAAGCATGAAGAGGGCATTAGGATTGGAAAATCTGGCTATAGGTTCATTTATATTAATGGTTGGGATTAAGATAATTTCTCAGCTTTGTTGCCAAGTTTTAATATGGAATTTGTACATGATCTGATATAAGGATGAGGAATTGTTGGCATTGCTTCAAGAGGAAGAATCTGCTGAAGACAAAGCGATCCAAACAGATATTAGTGATGAAGACTTAGAGCAGCTTTTGGATCGCAGTGATCTTGTCTCTGGTAACTTAAATTGTCCGAGCAAAATTCCTCTTAAAGGGCCTGGATGGGAGGTGGTGATTCCAACTGGGAGCATGCTTTCTACTCTTAACAGCTAATTTCTCTTATCTATTTGCATAGCCTGAGATACTTTTGAAAAATACTTCCTTTTGCAGTAACACAACTGCTTTTCGAGTTAGTCTCAATGAATGATATTTCACAAATACGTAGTTGTCGAATAGCCCTTTCATTTTGTTTGTATTCGAAATGGGCTAGATAAGGAATGATGCTTTGAAGAACTTTCCGCATTCAGAGCCACCCAATGGCTTTCATTTTGTAAATTTTCTAAATGGAATTTATTATAGTTCAGGAATGGTGCTCTTATATTTAGCTATTTTAACGTTCGTGTACTCTTGAAAACATCCTGTTCAATAACGAGAAGTGGTTCGACTTCTACTATGTTACTATTTTCAGTCTTATACTTTTATTTATAAAACTTCATTTGTAGTCTACAAACAGAGTTTTATTAACAGAACTGGAGTTCGTATTATATTAGAGTTGTATCTTAAGCAGTTATGGGTCTAGGTCATATGATTCTTCCAGCGAGTCGGTGGCTAGTCAAATGCTAACATGCGGAGTTGATCTTAAGTTGTTTTTTTAAACAAAAAATCCCTATTTAATTATTTTTTTTAAAAAAATATTTCTGTTTAGTTGGGGGCTAATTTAGAGAGAATGAACTATTCAGACACAAACAAATTCCTTAGCGTGCTTAATATTGGCAGCTATGTGTTATATTTAGGGACGTGGCAGTATGATTTATTACAATTTTATGATTCCTATCGGTGTTATCTGATTATTGATAATGATTGCGCCTACTTTTTGATCTCGTTAAAAATAATAATGATAATAATTGTGCTTATTTCACATACAAGTATTCCCTTTTTGATTTTTATTTAGGAAAATTACAATGAGATTTGAAGGGAAAAAATTACAAATTAAGTTTTAGATGTTGTAATTTTTTATTTTAAGATTTGTGATTACAAGTTATTTAAGTTGTTATTAAGATTTTCTGGTAATTATTTTTTTTAGGATTTTGTTGTAATTTTGCCTTATTATTTTGCATCCTAATCTGACCCATTGTGATTTTGTGACCCGTTTGCTGCTTTCTTTAACAATTTTGTTCTGATGTCGTGTGTATTTTATATTTCTGTCTCGTCGTGTCTGATTACTGTTTTTGGGCTTTATGGTTTATCACGTGCTTAACGTATATTCACATATACTAGCATATATCAATATAAAATTACAGTTCCTATATATTTACAAAATTTCTAAAACAAATCATGTTATTTATAAGTTATGAACTTACAATTTTTTTCCCTAATCATGCAACGGTGACCGCTAGTTTCTTTCTATGCTGGGTTATAAGAACACCGACAAGGAAAATATTGCCATGCTCTATTTGAGCATTGTGGCGATACCATCATTATGTACACTGCCTCCTGTGCGATACACACGCGTTGGAAAAGCACAGGACTCTGTAGTTCGTCAATCATTATACACATCAATATCAGTAACATGGGAAAGAGACGTTCACAACCAATATAGTTGAACAAAATGAGGTTATCATGCTCTTTTTTTTCACGTAAAGATAATAACTTGGGCAACCTCATAATAAGATAGGGTCTAGCAGTAGCTGTATCATATGCGAACGCATAGTTTATAATTCACGAATATAAAATTTCTCAGTTGATTGCCCCACAGAAGAATATGACGTCTTAATTTATAGCCCAAATAATTGACTTGACTTGCCATTCTCATAACCATTATTTTACTGAAATGTAAATGTCAGCTTGCTCTATTTCAAAATTGTTCAAGGTCATCGAAAAAGTTTAAATTTGTTGTCAGATCGTCGATGATGTGAACAGTTCCCAAAGTGGAATGTATAGTCGCTGATCGTGGTGGACGACCAAATGTTGTTTGCTAGGCCTGGCCCGGGGGGAGGTTTTTTTCTGCAACACTTATATTTTGTTTAGAACGAAATATTAAAAATAAGAAATAAAATTTAGAGTTGAGATTGAAAAAAAATATTGAGCATGAGAGATTGCTTATTTCTAATGCCACCTTCATGGTTTGTCTAATCTCATATAACAAGCAATCACTCATGTTAAATTTTTTTTAATGATTTTTCTCAATTGCAATCTCAATCCTTACTACTTATTTTCAATGCTGCTCAGCAGAGGGGACCTTAGGATTTGAAGAGTGGTTATACTTTGTTGTAAAGACTAACCCTTCATTTAAAAGTTTTTTTTTCCCAATGTTCTCTCTTTTCTATTTTTCTTCATATTCAAACAAAAATTAAAGACTAGAAAGGAACATTAAGGTCCAGATTCCTTGGGTAACGATAGGTGTATATAGCATAGCAACGCATCAAAATGAGAATTTTAAACTAGGGAGACATCCTGTTAAACGGCACGTATGTGTCCATTTTGTTACGAAGCACGATAAGCAAGAGTGAAAGCAATATGGCTGCGCTTGCAAAAAGAAGATGAATGCCCAAAGATCTGTCATCTATCTGTGTGTTGCCTCTCAAAACTCTGAAGTAAGAATGATAATGATTCTTCTACGTTTCATAACTTAGGCTGTGAATCACAAGCTCAAAACCTCATCTAACTCTTCCACCGTTCAGGGGTACAATAATGTGAATATCACCACAAAAGCACAAACTGATGCCTGCTTTTTATCATATTCTTTTGTTTGGACTTTGATGGACTGATTGGTTCTCATTATTGTGTCTTGCCATCCCACCTGAACAATCTATAATTATTTAAATGGTGGTCCAATTTATGAAATGCTGCTTCTCTTTCGTTAATAAGTGGGTTGGGCAGCTGAAAGCACCTCATCACATCCTCACTTTATACCATGGTTCATTGTAGTAGAACTGAAAAGCCATAACTCGGGGTGTGAAAATCAATATATTATAAGAATCGTATTTTTCATTTGCTTTTCGAAAATAAAATATTAAATTTGGTCTCTATAATTTTTATCATCTTTATTCATTTCGATACTCGAGAAAAAAATCTCAATGGATTTTCCCGTTATTTATTTCTTTTAGAATCAAAATAGTACACCTTCAGTTCTTAGTATAAGACCTATTTAATTAATCTGATTAAATTAAAGAATTTAGGTAAATTAGTTAATTATAATAAATATGATATGTTTTTCCTAAAATACCATAATCATCTTCCTTAATACCCTCCCCTCTCTTTCACTAGATTATGATTGAGGGAATATCCATGGGGATAATTTAAAAAAAATTGATAAATATGAGAAATGGGTATTATATTTAGGATCAAAATCAACTCAACAATTAAATCCTATATTAAAGACTTGAGGGGTATATTTTTTGTGGCTAATTAAGGATCATTTTGATTGGGAGCAGTGTATAATCTTCGATGACTAAATTTAGAGAATTATCTTTGAAAGACTAAATTGATATACCATATATTGAAAGCTAAATTATTAATATACTCTACTTCAGAGTCAGGGGACTTGGATAACAAATCCTTAAGAATTCTTTGAAGTTTCACTTTTTGCGGCTTCTTTAACTTGAAGGCAGCAACCTAAAGCTATAGAGAGATAATTTTGTTTCACACACACACACAATATCTATTCCTAGTCGGATTGTAAGTTTAGAGAAGGAACTTCCTTAAATCACGTGACGTGATGGATGAGAATATATTCGAAATCATTCAATATTCAGGTTAGGTCTATATAAAAGAGCATATATAAATCGCCTTATATATCCTAGTTTATGCATTTCGGTGACATGTATGCATGTGAAATTTGCTTTCTTTAAGATAGTGAGAGTCGAACTACTCAAGAAGGAAGAAACACATATTAAAGCAAAGCACTTTTATTATGCGAAGTTACAGTGCTGGAGCTAGCTGGGTTTAGTTGCCGTGGGCTGATTCGTCTCTTTGGTTAAAGGGCTTCACAAAATATCTAAGCCATCATCAGAGAACACTGCTGCTGAATATTTTGGAATTCTACCGCGGCTCTAATGAAGTTATACATCCCATATGGAAGCAAAAGGATCAAAAATCTCCTTATGCGTGATTGGAAGGTCTCCACTGACCATGTTCTCCGAGAAAAACAAATTATTCCTTTGACTGGCTCTCTCATCAAACGGATCATAACAGTTTGTTATCGAAACTTTGATGATCCACCATTTGGGTGTTAAAATATTTGAGGCTCGAACTTTGTGTAATCTGTTTGTAACCTCACGGTTTCAATCTGTGGCCTTGTTGAGGGGGGAAAAAACAAAGAGCTTCCATTGAGTTTGATTAATGGCGTTGTGTTTGCAGGAACTTGGGTATTCATTATTATCTTTTGGGGAGGGGGGTTGCAATAATCCAAAGCATGCTATAATTTATTCAATTGAAGCATGACCTTAGCTTGTTGGTGGGGACTACAAGGAGGCTTGGCCGAAAGCAAAAGTAAATGAGCCCTTTAACACTAATTTAGCTTTGGTTTCATCTCTCTCTCTCTCTCTCTGCGCGCTGTGAGGATCGAGTATTTTGAAATATTGAAAGTCAATAGAGCAACGACATATCCAATTTGAATCATGAAGGTATAATGAGACCACCTGTTGTTGAGGATCTATCCCAGCTAGCAGCTACTCCATACCTCAACTAGCTTTTGCATGCAGCAGAACTACGCGGCCTTCATGATTCAGACCACAAAGACCGATACAAATAAAGTACCCTTATAAAAGTTTTATATTTATGACAGGAGGAGTATTTGATAATTGATGAATATGGCATGTGTTATAATGTGCTTTATTTTTCCTAAAGTACAAAAGGCAGGTTGAAACAATTTGAGTGCAAACAAATTCAAACCCATAATCTCATATAAACGAAGTTTGGTGTCGCGCTGGACCGTTAAATTATTGAATTCTATTTATGCCTTTTACCTGAAGTATGTTCTCTCTCCTTCTAGTCTCTTTATATGCTTTTAGTGATATAAGAAATCGATGGTTGGGTGTAAATAGCACAATAAAGTAGTGCTTAAAGACGTTGTTGCAATAGTAACAAGGTTATGGAGAAACACAGAGAGAATGTGGGTTTTCTTACATTTCCAAACATTTAAACATATTTCTAATACAGTATATAAAAAGGGATTAAGGTTTTCTCACATCTAATGCCTACCAATTAACACCAATCAACGGTTCAACCACATAAAAAATGCAAAATGAACAATACAAGCCAACCACAATGTAAAACTAACAACCCCATTTCATATATAACAGATTTTCATGGCTAAAACATTCAACAAACCAAGAAAAATTGAAAAGAATGAAAGAAGAGGACACTCACAGAGCAGAGAAGCTTCAAACGCGAAGTGAGGCGACGGCGGACGGCGGCAACGCACCGGTTTTCGGTTAGATAGTGGGGGGTAGGACCGGTTTTCGGTGGTGGACCACGGCTGAGCAAGAACGGACGGAAATGGGAGGCAGTCGACTGCAAGAACGGATCACGGCAGACTGCGGCGCACGGTGGCAAGGCTCCAAGAGCTCGATGGAGGAGTTTAAACGGTAGGATAGTGGCGAGAATGGCCGGTAATAGCAGTTTTACGGTGGTGGGACAGAGGGGGATCACAGCACATTGAATAAATGAGAAATAAAGTGAAGAGGGTTGAGCGGCCGCGGGGGTTTGAAGACACACTTTCTACGGCGGTTTTTAAGAAAACCACCGTAGAAAGTCATTCCCTCTTCAACTTATTTACAAAAATGCCACTGTGTTTTTTTTTCACTTCATTTTTTTGCTGAACCGCCGTTAGTGTGCGACGTTAAATGTCTTTTTTCTAGTAGTGGTGAGAGGGGTCAAAGACTGAGGCTTGGGTAGCCCCCCGGAAGGCCACGATAAACGTCGAGGTCCCCCATGAACCACCACTTTACTTCTGTCTTCCTAATTATCTTCTTTTGAGTAGATATGTGACAGTACAGTAGAGAGGAGTCAAAAAAACCATGTTGGTGGTTTGACCTTTTAAGTTGATGTCAATTTAAATCACACTGGCGTTAATCAGTTCATCTACCAATTGCATTTCCAGTATATATACATTTAGAGCAGAAAGCAGTTGGTATATGGTGGGGAGCAGCAGCCTGGGGATTGCCTTCATTATGTTATCCGGTTTGTAGGCTTCACACAGTTCGAAGTCATCAAAACGCAGGCAGGCTGAATGTTAGGAGTGATTTTGACAGTACAACTAGCTAGGACCGTGGGGGTGGTACTTTGTACGATAACCGGACAATTAATTCACCACAGAAGGAGAGGACGGCGACGGGGCTTTTGTGGGTTTTGGGGAGGGGGGGGGGCACTTTTATTAAAGTGGTCACGCTATGGTATAGGGTTATAGGCCCCCCCCTCCTTCCCTTTCATCACTACAGTACAAATTAAGATTTAATCTAATCATTTAATCTTGAGAAATTTGGTTAAACATCTCCATTTAAAAATTTAATTGATTATAAAGTTAAACAGTACAATTATAACTTGAGTATAACTTTTTTTTTTGGTTGTGTGTAACATATCATCAATAATATATAACAAAAATTATTTACACACAACAAAAGATATATTACACATAATGAAAGAAAAGTTGCATACAATCCTGGTTTATAGTTACACTTACTTAAATTTAAATCATTTTAATCAATTAAGTTTTTAAATAAGGGTTTTTAACCAAATTTCCCAATAATCATAGAGTTCTCTTTTAAATTTGTTTAATTGACATTTTTGTTGTTGTTAAAAGTGACAACAGTATTAAGAACGGAAAATGAAATACATATACTACCTCCAGTTTTTAACATAACATCTTATTTGATTTTTATTTTAATCTTAAATATAGGACTCTAATCCACCTTATCTCTTTTATTGATACATTTTTTTTCTAGATAGTCCTTTTAATAATAATAGTTCGAGCTAATACACTTGATTAGCAAGAATAGTTTAGGAAAGACAATATCTATTTATTACAGATAACTAACTTAACCTACTTTTTTAATTTTTTTTAAATTAGACCAGGTATAGTATATAATGATGAAGGAATGAGAGGGCGCATGTCCGCACGTGCCGTCCCGTCATGCGGCACACTCTCATTAGAGCGTGGTGGCAAGTGGCAACAATCATTGGCGTATGACCGTAATTGTAGGTCCCCCGCACGAGTGGCTTTGTCCATTCGGTTGTTACTTCTTCCTTCTTATTCCTACCTCCCCTCCAATGCTGCAGTCTCGTGCATGTCATCTTCACATAATTAAGCATAACACAACCCTAACTATTTAAGTACATCGAAATTAACTCATATCCAGAAGAACAAGACTATAGAGACAAAACCACGTCTGTGGTGTTGGAATAATTAAAGACGTATCGATACATTCAAATAGAAATAAGGTGGTGTCTCTACAGTCAGCACAGGTGCTGTGCCCGCAAAGATTCTTGAAAACGAAACAATGAAAACATAAAATTTTTGTAGATGGAAGCACTTCAGAAACATCTTGTCCTGTGTGACTCTTGATGCTAGGAAACCCAGTACAGCGTGTCCACTGTCTCCTGATATATATATATATATATGTTGGATTTTTTTTTTGGTTTTGTTTTTAAAATATTTCTAGGAAAGGCTTATATACCATGAACTTCAAAAAAAAAAAAAAAGTTAGTGATAGAAAAGGTGCGCGGAAAAAGACGAGGGTATCTATAATAATTAATTAACTGAATATTTTTAGGCCACGCAACCTAATTATTTATAATCATTCACAAAGAACATTGAGTCTGCTGATTGGTTTCTGAATATATCTTTTCTCATAATCATGCCTTAATGTAATGCTCCCAAGTGTAAAGCCGATTTTGTTGCCACTTTCCGCTGTTATCGCTTAAAGACACGGGAGAAGCTTATAAAAGCAGCCTATCGACTTTACAGTTTCATTGAAATCACTTGATTTAGGCATTTTGTTACAACCAGAAAATGGAAACTCTTTGTCGGAAGCATAAGATTAAGGCTTTTCTCAATTTATAGGAAGCTGCAAAAACGTCTTTCTGTTTCACTTTCTACCTATATACTAGTATTATAAATCAGAACGACAGAATCAGACAAATCAAAAAGACGCTCATGTCTGATTCATACCTCAATCTATGGCTTCTTTCTCTCATTCTAGCCCTCCCCATTATCCTTCTCTTCAGAAGAAAGCAACCCAAGCTTAATCTCCCCCCCGGCCAAATGGGATGGCCTCTTGTTGGGCAAACTATTGGGTACTTGAGGCCACACCCTGCTACGACCATAGGAGAATTCATGGAACAGCATATTGCAAGGTACACCAAAAGCAAATTCAATCTTCTTTTTCATAGAAACGACTCAGAAAGTGTGTCTTGTTCTGTAGGTATGGTAAAATCTTCAAGTCGTCATTGTTTGGGGAGCCAGCGATTGTTTCAGCAGATGCAGAGCTGAATAAGTTCATATTTAACAACGAAGGAAAATTGTTTGAATGTAGCTACCCAAAAAGCATTGGCGGAATACTAGGAAAATGGTCCATGTTGGTCGTCGTCGGCGACATGCATAGAGACATGAGAGCTATAGCGCTCAACTTTATGAGCAATGCCATGCTCAGAACAACGATGCTGAAAGACGTGGAGAGGCACGCCCTGCTTGTTCTTAACTCGTGGAAGCAGGATTTTAAATTTTCCGCTCAAGAAGAAGCGAAGAAGGTAAATAAAATTTCAGGCTGGTGGATTTTGTGATTTCTGGTGAAACGGTAATAAGTTCTTATGCTTTCTTTCGAAATTGCAGTTCACCTTCAACTTGATGGTGAAGAATATCTTGAGCCTCGAACCTGAAACTCCTGAGGCAGAGGCGTTGAAGAAAGCGTACGCCACTTTCATGAAAGGGGTGGTTTCGGCGCCTCTGAACTTACCTGGAACGGCATACCGGAAGGCTTTACAGGTTATAATCCATAACCATTTAATGAACACCGTTCAGTATCCGTTAAATATTAGCTTTTGATATTGTGTGTGTCATAATTTTACAGTCTAGGTTCACCATCCTGAAGTTCATAGAGAGGAAAATGGAAGAAAGAAACCAAAACATCAAAGGGGGTGATGAAGGCTTGGACGATGACCTTCTAAGCTGGGTTTTAAAGAATTCAAATCTGACATCAGAACAAGTTCTTGACCTGATTCTAAGCTTGCTTTTTGCTGGGCATGAAACTTCATCCGTAGCCATATCTCTGGCACTTTACTTTTTACCGGCTTGTCCTAGAGCTGTCCAGCAGCTAAGGGTAAGCAGGCACGACGATGTCACGTGTGCGGTATATGAAAATCTAAATTTTTACTGAATTCTCTTTTCTTTTTCCGGGGAAATAATAGGAAGAACACAGAGAAATTGCCAGAGCCAAAAGAGAAGCGGGTGAGGTGGAATTGACTTGGGATGACTACAGGCGGATGGAGTTTACTCACTGGGTAAGACACAAAAGATGACAGAAAAAAATGGGAATTTTTCTTTTCGACTGATTTCCTTTCATTTAATAATTGTACGATTCGCACTCCATTAAGATAAGCTCCTCTTCGTATCCTGAAGGTCGTCAACGAAACACTTCGGCTGGGAAACGTGGTGAGATTTCTTCACAGGAAGGCTATCAAGGATATACGGTACAAAGGTAGGACTTTAAAAAATGAAAATTTTCTTTCATAGAGAAAGAATAGAGAAGGACCAGTTTGTTGGAGTCGAAGAAAAATTATAGTATAAATTCCTTTCGGTATGTATATTGAAAATGTTTGTTCATGTTTGAAAGGCTATGACATTCCACGTGGTTGGAAAGTCCTTCCGGTTCTCGCCGCCGTGCATCTTGATCCTTCAAATTTTGACCACCCTCAACTCTTCGATCCATGGAGATGGCAAGTGAGTTCTTATTACGATTAATCTCACTCCGTATGCCTGATTTATAATATTTATCATACTCCCTTTTCACTTTTCTAAACCCCATCCCTTACAACCATATACTATCTTCAATTCTTAATATAAGACCTTATTTGATTTTTATTTTGATTCTAAATATAAGATTCTAATCTATTTTGTCTCTTATATTTATACATTTTTTTTGTAAAATAGCCCTTCTAACAATAATAATTCTAGTCAATACACTTGATTAGTAAGGATATTTTAGGAAAGACAACACCTATTTAGGACAAATAACTAGTTCAAATTACTTTTTTAATCTCTTCAAATTAGTCAACTGGTTTTTATAACCAGAATAAAAGGTGGTATTAAGGAATCTAATTAAAGGTACAGCGCTCCATGCATGAATGAAATTTAAATCGTTTCTGGTTCGTAATGCATGCATTGACACATGTATATGGAGTAACTTTTCCTTCATTCTATTGGTGGGTGCGGGTCCCCGCAACGTACCACTGCCTCACAGGCTGTGGATTTCGCTAAAATTGTCGTTTAGTGTTACACGCAATCCCAGCCCTCGTCATCTTCCATTCTAGGACACAGTAGGATTTTCAGTCTGGCGTTTCAGACCACACCCAGGTACAGCATAAATGTACGGCTTTGACAAGCTGAAAGAGTCCTCCATCAACTCAACATTCATTAATGTTGACTTTTACTCATATCATCCTCATTCGGAAGCAAGACATTTTCATCACGGCTCTAGCTATATTCATGATTAATTAGTGTCAGTACACTTGTCGTTTTCCTCTTCCAACCCCTTACCCATATCAAGAAAATGTTGAAGCAATGAAGTAATGGTGAGTAGAGTAACATAAAGAAAGAAAAGAAAAAGCAGCGTAAATTATTTCAAATTAAACGACATTGTGTTTTCATCCATAAATGCTATCATCCTAACTCGTCAAAGACGATTATGGCTTTTACATCGGGCGTGAGACCGTGGAGACAGATTAATAAGGTTGTGGCTTACGATGGAGGACTGATCAATGGACCCAACCAGTAACAGTGGTCAAATCAGCTGAAGCCGCACGTCTGGGTAAGTGTCCAAGGATATTTTGTGGGCATGAAGTGTCATGATCGATGAGGGAGCAAAGAGCTGGCGTCCCCCACCTGATGCCGTGAAGACGATGATCATATCATATTTGCTCCGTTGGAACGTGTGGTCAGGGCCTAATTAGCCAGTTTCTCTTCCTATATACTATCAATGCCCATGTGGAAGTGGGCTTCCCCTCTTGCACCTGCATCTGTGCTTTTATCTCCTGTCTGGTCCAAACCAGATTTAATTTCTTATGCCCATTCTCATATGTTTACCTGGGAAAAAAAATTCAAAGAGATCAGTTTGAGAGTTCATAGATAGCCAAGGGCAAAGGGACCCAACCATAACGAAGACGGTGATAGGAACCTCAGACAGATATACTGGCATCATAAGTCAGCAACCTTCTAAAACCAAATCTAACATTATCAATATGCCCTTAGACGACTCGGGTTGTTTGATATTGGCCTTTGAGTCTCTCTTTCTCATATGAGTTCTGCTTCTTTACGTATGATTAATAGCCATACTCGTTCGGTGATACTACCTTCGGTACTAAATATAAGAGTTAGTTGACTAATTTGAGTAAATTAAGAAAATAAATTAAGTTAGTTATTTGTAATATATAGGTATTGTCTTTCTTAAAATATCTATGCTAATCAAGTTTATTGGTTAAAACTATTATTATTAGAAAAACTATCTTCGAAAAAAATAAATAAATATGAGAAATAAAGTGGATTGAGATCTTATATTTAGGATAAAAATAAAAATTAAATAACATTTTATATTAAGAATCGAGGTAGTATATAGATTTCTGGATTTTTTTTCCTCAGGCCATAGTCTCTCTCTCTCTCTTCATTTATTAACTTGATAATTGATACTGCGCAGAACAATGGGAGTCGTGGAGGCAGCACAGGCACGAGCAATAACTTCATGCCGTTTGGAGGAGGGGGGAGATACTGCGCGGGATCAGAGTTGGCGAAGCTAGAAATAGCGATTTTCATCCACCATCTCATCCTCAACTGTGAATGGCAGTTGGCTGAACAAGATCAAGCTTTTGTGTACCCTTTCGTTGATTTTCCTAAAGGCTTACCCATCACGGTCCAACGTCTATCTTTGATTTGATCGTGTTTGTGTTTCCTTTAATATATACCCATATATCTGTATGGACTATGTGGCCTAGCTAGAGCACAAGTCTGCCAGAAGGAGACAAACTGAAAAAACCAAAAAAAGAAATTACGAAACATACTCATTAGATCAGACCACTTCATTATATGTATGTGTGTGTGAATATAAAGTATAAATATTCCTGCCATGCATAAGCCTGGACCTGCAAGCCAATATGTTGAAGTTTAGTTTATTCCACACTGTTGTAAACTTTAGATCTGTATATGCGCCTTTGGGGTGCGCGTGTAAATATATATGATATCTTGATTGGTTCATCTTTCGTTGTGCATGATTTATTATATCTTATTATTTCCTAATTTCTTCCGACTGCAAAACGGTTTTGAATTTATCCCATATCTCGGAATAGCTATGCATGGCTAAGGGTGGAAACAGGCCAGGTCAAGCCTCACTCTTAATAGGACCAGCCTGTGGTGAGACCTGTTGGCCTAAACCTGACCTTGGCCTGTGAAAGGTCTTTTATTAGGCCTAAGCCTGGCCTATAATCAAACCTAGTCTGTGGCTTGTTAAGGGGCTTGTTTTTTTTAACAAATTTCAAACACACATAAATCAATTCAAAATTACAATAATTCAACCCAATTTATTTGAAATACAAACAGAAAATATGAAATTATCAAATTAATACAATTTATTTTTGCTAATAACTAATAAATATAAATATGTATTAGTTAAGATCATAACAAAATTTAATAACTAATAAATGCAAGAAATGGTATTATTTTTAGAATTCAAAATTTATACATTTGCTTTCCTCTTCAAACCATACTTATTGCTTGAGAAATGAAAAACAAATTAAAAAGCTGATATGAAAAACAAATTAAAAAACTGGTGTAAAAGGCAAAAGCTTGGGTAGTTAGAGACCCTTTTGGTCCTCAGGTAATTAATAAGTACAATTACTATATATCAATATATATGCATAATTAATAGCACTTTGATCAATCATATATATCCCCCTACGTATTCATGCTCCCTGAGCACTGATAGTTTTTAATTTCGGTTAAAATAACAACTATAGGTAGATAAGAAGGAGCCACCTTGTTGACCGAGGGTAAGGTAGTGGGCAATTGGTTAAATTTCAATACCTGTCTATTTAGAATTTTAATCTAAAAAAAAAAAGATAACAGGCCCAGGCTGCCTGATAAGTCTAACAAGCTTATTATCATGTCTGAGCCTGGCTTGATAAAGTAAACAAACTTTTTTATAGGCCAAAGTTTGTTCTGATATCTAAATAGGTTAGGCCATTTACAAGCCAGGTCACAGGTTCCTGACAGACCGCCTGGCCTATTTTCACCCTTATACATGGCCTGCAAGAAAAGTAGCACGCTCATTTATGCATATAACGAGTTTAATAATTTACTACTGAACATCTTTAAGTTGCATTGCAGTGTTGAGCCGTCCAAAATTGTTCGGCTTGGTAAGATTAGGGTAAGGTGCACTTTAAAGAGGGGAGAGGCACATACTAACACACGCATTAAGAAGGGCCCAGATCAAAGGAACTCTTCCCGTGGCTAGTTTTAACATGGAACATATTAGAATCAAAATCCCAAAGATCAAATCCTACATCAGTTTCTAGTAATATGGAAGCGTATTTGAACCCATCTCTTTGAATCGATCTTTGCATTTGCGAACGGGTGTGTTTTCCATATTGTTATAGTAGCAAGGAATTACTAAATGTCTCTGGGAATAAGGGATGAAGAGCGTTTCCAACACATGACCGACCCCTGTTTATAAATTTAATTTTGTGATATTTACAATTTTCCTAAAGGTTTACCCATCGCAGTCACGTCTATCTTTGATTTAGCGTTCGTGTTTGCCTTAGGTGGGGTGTTTGTTCATTAAAAAAAAAAAAAAACTTTCTAAAAAGTGATTTTTACCTAAACATTCTCTTAATATATAACCATATATCTCTGTGGATTGTAGGCCTGGCGCACAAGTGGACAAGGGCCTCTAATGCCCTCAACCTCCCAGATTGTGTTTTTTTTTTTTTGCTATTAAATTTTATATAAAATAAGTAATATTTTGACATTTTATGAGCAAGAAATAGTGCAGTTTTTTTAATGATTTTTTAAAATGAAAATGCACAATTTTAGAGTGTTTTATTTTACAAAATCACAAGGAAATATAAAAAATATACTATTTTTATTCATAAGATATCAAAATGTCACTTATTTCATGTAGAATCTAATAACCAAAAAAAAAAAATTTGGGAAGTTGATGCATTTCAAAAGACCATAAAAAATGAGGTATTAGAGGACCTTTTCCTGCGCGAGGCAGACAGAAGGGAGGACCTGCAAAGCCAATATATACATATGCATATATATATATATATATATATGTATATCATTATGTACGTGAGAGAGAGAGAGTATAAATAGTCCTCCCATGCATAAGCCGGGATCGGCAAAGCCAATATGTTTAAATTCCACGCTGTTGTAAACTTCAAATCTGTACAGGCGCCTTTGGTGCGAGGGCGCATATGTTTACGATATCTTGACTGGGTTATCTTTTTGTGTATGATTTGTTGCATCTTACTATTATTTTCTTTCTTCAAGCCATAAAAGGCTTTGTTTTTACCCCGTGTCCTGGGACAAATATGCCCTGCAAGAAAAGGAACATGCTACTTTAATTTAATCATTCACGCACTACTCGCTGAGCTCCTAGTATATATCGCGAACATATACCTAGTTTATTTATTAACAACCAGGAATCTACGATATTGTTCGTCAAGCTATTCATCAGATTACGTGTCCAGATATATGTGTGGTACTTCGTTACTTTAGATGTTAAATCATCACCTTGAACAAGCCAAACAAATCAATATGATCATCACAAAAATAAAGTGATATGCCACAGCTACTTGTTCAATCTGAAGATGAAGCCGCATAAATCATGAGAGCCTAATTATGGTAACATAAACACGTGAAGCCAGAAAGTTCAAGCTCAGAGGTTGCTTCTACAAATGATTTGTTTAAGACGACGAATGAGTTGTATGAATCCATGGTGAGATAAGTCTCCATAACATTAAAAAATGTCAATAATATGCCTCTGGTCTCCTAATTAACTAATTCGAATTGATTAAGAATACTAATTAAATTAGTTAATTGTAAAAAAATATGACATATTTTTTTTCTAAAAAACATCATAATTATTTTTCTTAATATCCTCTTTTTCTTTATTACTTGATTATGATCAAAAGAGTATCGACATGGATAATTCAGGAAAAAAAGTGATGCAAAATCAACTCAATAACTAGGTCTTATATTAAAGATTGGAGAAATATATAATATGTATTATTCTGAATATATATACATCTATATATTTGTAGTTGGCATAAAAACCTATTTTTTAATTTTGGCACTACTAAATGTTTGTTCTATTTTTTTTAATATGACCCAGCATCTACTTTTATGGGCTTGAGCTTGAGACTTTTATTCTTCGGCCCAACATTTAAGACCTGAAGTGTTGCTGCCTCTTAATCAGTATCTTCATGATTGGCCCATAAACAATTCAGTCCCGAACTCCCTCCTACTGAGAGTCATTTCCCATTCAGGACATAAGATATCATTAACTTTTTAAACCAGTGTTGCTTTTAAAAATTTTAACATTATGAATAGTAATTAAAACATTAAAAAGCGTACATAATTTTTGAACCTGAAAAATGTAATAATATTCTGAAATTCAATAACGGGATAAATATCTTAGGGCGTCGGTCTTGGAGAAAAGACGTTGGGGAGGGGAGGGGTGTCTGACTTTGGATGCTTGCGGTCGAGTTGAAGGCAACGTGGCCAGGGGAGTGGCGTCTCCGTCGGATATGACGTGGCCGAGAGAGCACCAAGGGCCTCTTCACTTTCCCAGCTCTCAATTCACTCCAGCGTTGCCACGTGTTCTTCTTTTGTTCTTTTACGTGTACCGGCTTCCAATCCAAAACTCTCTTTCGACGCTCACGTCTCTCAAACTCTATTCCTCCTTTCTGGCTTCCCCGCGGACCGCGCAGACAAATCTTTTTTTCCCCCCCGGGTATAACTATAATTTTATTTTGGATTACAGCATTTTTATAATAATAATTAATGATTAATAAGTAGGACTTAAAAATAATATTACCCCCAATCCTAAATATAAAATTCATTCTGCAATGCAAATGAAATTAATATATGATCATATCACACCTTTTTTTTAGACACAACAGTCAGATCCAATGATGTAGGTGAACATGAAAAGAGCAACAAAATTGCTTCAGATTTCAATTAATAACCATAGGCAAAACAAAAATATTGATGTGTTTCGAATCATCTTACAAGTTTTTTTAACCACTCATTATTTGAAGAGGAATCTGCAACACACGCCGGAGTTTCGGGCACCATCCACTGCCAGTAACGATTTTACCTGTCCGATTCTAATAAAGAAACATTTTTCATTTTTAACGAAGAAAACATATTATATATGAAGCAAGATTATGCATCCCTTTCAATTTTTAGGCATACTATCTTTATAAATGTATCAACTCTCTTAACAGCCTCCGTTACATCGTTAATTGTTCGGTTTGACCAGTCCCATCCACCATCGGTCTAAGTAATTCGTCAGGCATCAACTGAGGTAGTTATAAAAGAGCGGCAACAATAAGCCGCGGTGAGACAGAAGAGTCAGGACAAGAGCGTCTCGAGGTAGGCACACGTACAAAAAGACTCAGAAAGCCAGCTCGGGCTTGTGGAGCGACAGTGTTAAGGAAATGTGGCGGTGCGTTGCTCGTGGTCTTCGCGTACCAGCTTCCAAGAGATCCATTCCTAATGACTCTCTTCGGTCTCACATTTCGAGATTTTTCTCTGTACGATCTCTTTCTTCCTCGATCATTGATAACGTACCAATCTTAGGTTTTTGGTGTTGTTAAATTTATTGGATTTTATTTTCTTGGATTTTTGTACCCGTCTTTCCTCCGCTTCTCCTTCATAACTTTTGCTTTTGTACTATCCTTATTTGAATGTCTGAGCAACTTGTCCTGGACGCGTTTTTGATCATTTTCCGTTCTGGTCTTTATGGACTTTACTCCAAAGCTTAGCTTGTAACTGGCTGGATTTTGGAATTCTCATCCAACGTTGATTGATTTAGGCAGAAGCAGAATTTGCCTTGTTTCTTGACAGAGTTGCATTTTGCTGAATGTGCCTGCTTTTGCTCTTGCAGACTGGGGGCAACTCCTCATACACTGTGGTGGATCATACTTATGATGCAATAGTTGTAGGTGCCGGGGGTGCGGGGTTGAGAGCTGCTATTGGACTCTCGGAACATGGATTCAATACTGCTTGCATTACTAAGCTTTTCCCAACTCGTTCACATACGGTTGCAGCTCAGGTTTAATACATTTACATTTCAAGCTATCAATAACTCCATGTCATATCATTATATGTTTTATATGCATTAGTTTAAGGGCTACGTACAATAACTTCTGTTTAGATTCATATTTGTTAATTGAATCCATCAACCCTCTATCCTTTCTGCTAATGTTCAGTTTTTCGGTGGATGGGTTCTCCCATGACATAAGTGATCTGTATACGCAGTAGTTATTTCTTTATGTTCTAGATGTATGTATTTTTGGATAACCCTACTGTTACTATTGAGAGGAAAAACAGAACAGATTCATTCATAAAAACAGAAATGACCTCAGGTACATACTAAGTAGCCTCCTCACTCAAGCCACGTCAGCAGCCATACACTCTCTCTCCTGTAACTAACCTGATAGCATGAATATTCGCTGACCTGATAGCTAATTACATAAAGGTCCCCTCGTGTATTATTTACCCTAATAGAATTACCATATACCATATAACAATATACTTCCCCCCCTAAAAAACATCCTTGTCCACAAGGATGGATGTGGCTTGAGGAGCCGTAGTAGCAAAATGAGGGAACTGCTGCTTGATGGTTGTGAGGTCCTCCCATGTTGCATCTTCTGGTTGAGTAAATTTCCAGCGGATTAGAACCTGAGTGACAGGCATGTTATGTCGTTTCACAATCTTCCTCCCTAGTATCTCTTCTGGTTCAAGCGAAAATTGCCCTTGGGCATCAACGGGGGGTAAGGTTGGAGACGCATGATCAGTAGTACCAGTATGCTTTTTCAATAAAGAGACATGGAATACAGGGTGTATCCTAGTATCTGCCGGCAACTTCAATTCATAAGCAACACTGCCCACCTTCTTAGTAATCTGAAAAGGTCCAAAATAACGAGCTGCCAGCTTGTGCAGCGAAGAATTATTAAGCAGATTCTTGCGGAAAGGGTGAAGCTTTAGATATACCCTATCTCCTACCTCAAAATGTCGTTCAGATCTGTGCTTGTTGGCCTGATTAACCATCCGGTGTTGAGCCTTTAGTAGGTGCTGTTTAAGTAATTGCAGAACTAACTCCCTAGCCATGCAAGTTCGGTCCACAACATCATTAGGAGAATCACCAGAAATATAAGGTAGATGGGTAGGAGGAGCCATGCCATAGACAGCTTCAAAGGGGGTCATCCCAATAGCTGAATGATAAGTTGTGTTATACCATAATTCTGCTAAGGGCAGCCACTTAACCCACTGTTTGGGAAAGTCACCAGTCATACAGCGGAGATAACACTCCAAACAACGGTTTAGAACCTCAGTTTGACCATCCGATTGAGGGTGATAGGCAGAAGAATAGTTCAAATTCACACCATATAAGCGAAATAATGATTTCCAGAATTTCCCACAAAAAATAGGGTCACGATCAGAAACAATCGATTTAGGAAATCCATGCAATTTCACCACATTATCCATAAAGACTTGGGCCACTTCCACAGCTGTATACGGATGTTTCAAAGCCATAAAATGGGCGGCTTTAGACAACCTATCCACAACTACTAAAATAGTTGTCTTAGCATAAGACTTAGGCAAGCCACTAATAAAATCCATAGACAATTCAGACCAAACATGTTCAGGTATTGGGAGGGGCTGTAAAAGACCTGGAGAAGCTACCAGTTCTGGTTTAAATCGTTGACAAGTATGGCACTCTCGAACGTAGTTGCGCACATCCTTTTCCATCCCCTTCCAGTAAAAAATAGAAGAGAGGCGCCTGAAAGTAGGTTGCATTCCTGAGTGGCCTCCAATTCCATCACCATGAAAATAAGAGAGCAATTCACGCCGTAGGTTACAATCAGCCCCTACCACCAATTTCCCCTTCCTTTTTAAGAGACCATGCTGCCATGTGAATTTAGGATGGGATAAGGGGTTGGACTCAATCTCCTTGATCAATATCTGCAATTCATCATCAACCAGCCATGAGTCACGTACCCTGTCATAAAGAGGTGACACTGGTGCAGAAATAGCAGCAATAGTTCCTTCTGAACGCCTGGATAATGCATCAGCAGCAGCATTTTCACTGCCTTTGCGGTATACAATGTCAAAATCCAAGCCCCACATTTTGTGCAACCACTTAAACTGAATCTGATTCAGATCGCTTTGCTCCAGTAAATGTTTTAAAGGCAAATGATCTGTCTTTATGACAAACTTCCGACCCCATAGGTAAGAACGCCATTGTTTGACAGCAAACACAATGGCTAATAGTTCTCTCTCGTAAGCAGATAATGGCTTCCTCTTGGGAGCAAGGGCCTTACTTACAAATGCTACTGGATGCCCTCTTTGAGACAAGACAGCACCTATACCAAAACCAGATGCATCGGTTTCAATAACAAAAGTGTCATCAAAATTGGGGAGAGCAAGCACCGGGGGAGAAATCATGGCCTGCTTGAGTGCTTGAAAAGCAGATTCTGCTTCCTTTGTCCACAAGAAAGCCTGGTCTTTCCTTAAGAGATCGGTCAGGGGTTTAGCTAGTGTACCATATTGCTGCACAAATCTGCGATAATACCCTGTGAGACCCAAGAACCCTCTTAACTCTTTCAAGGAGCTAGGTATTGGCCAAGAGGAAATGGCTTCTAGCTTCCGAGGATCTGCTTGAACTCCTTGTTCTGATATTATGTGTCCCAAATAATCAATTTGCCTAGCTGCAAAGGTGCATTTTGAAGCCTTGGCAAATAATTTCTGCTGCTGTAGGGTGACCAAGGTCGTTTCTAAATGCTGCAAGTGAGATTGCCAATCCTTGCTGTAGACTAAAATGTCATCAAAAAAGACTAGGATAAATTTCCGTAGATAAGCTTTAAACACAGAATTCATCAATCCTTGGAAAGTGGCCGGGGCATTCGTTAGCCCAAAGGGCATGACCATGAATTCATATAACCCCTCATGAGTGCGAAATGCAGTTTTGGCAATGTCTTCCACCCTCATCCTAATCTGATGGTATCCAGCCCTTAGGTCCAGTTTAGAAAAATAGGTAGCACCTGCCAGTTCATCAAGCAGCTCTTCTATAACTGGGATAGGAAACTTATTTTTAACAGTAGCATCATTGAGCCTCCGGTAGTCAACACAGAATCTCCATGTTCCATCTTTCTTTTGCACTAGAACAACAGGAGCAGCAAAAGAGCTACTGCTTTCTCTAATGACACCATTACTCAGCATCTGTTGTACCTGGTGTTCAATCTCAGCTTTCTGAAGAGGCCCATATCTATACGGTTTGCAGCTAATAGGTTTATCCTCTTTAAGGGGAATGGCATGATCAAACCTACGAGGTGGAGGTAACTCCTTAGGCTCATCAAAGACTGGAGTATATTTATCTAACAAGTGTTGTAGGTCGGAGCGCTGTGTTGGTGTTAAATCTGAATTGAAACTCAATTTCAGCTGTAGCTGAGAGGGAATGTGAATGAGGAAGATATGCGGAGCCACTACTAATTCCTTGGAAGCACTCAATTCATTAGCTGGCACAGGATTCTTGCAACCCAGGCCTCGTAATTCTACAGTCTGACCTTCCCATTTAAATTCGAACAGCTTTAATTCCACATCCATAGAGAAACGCCCCAATTTTCTCAACCACTGGGTACCCAGTATCGCATCATACCCTCCTATCTTCATAACCAAGAAATTATCACAGAAGGTGTATCCCCCCATATCCCATGACAAATCGGGACAGTGCTTAGTAACACTCACCTTGCGAGAGTCAGCTACAGTTAATGTGACCTCCGGTCGTTCATGAATCCTCAAGTTAAGCCTCTTAGCCATGGCGGAGTTAATCACATTATGTGAGCTGCCCGTGTCAATTAAGATGATGATTCGCTGCTTCTTGATGTGCCCAACCAATTTCAGGGTAGCCACGTCCTCTCTGCCTTCAATGGCGTTAAGCGTGCCATAGGAATCAGGGGCCACTTCATCCAGAGCGTCTTCAAACTGTTCATCAGCATCCTCAATCAGTAGAGAGAAGACGTGTGTCTCTTTGCAGCGATGAGAAGGAGTGTATTTTTCGGCACACCAGTAACATAGGCCTCTCCTCCGGCGATCATCCATCTCCTTCTTAGTAAGATGCCTGGTGGGCTTGGACGCTACCGAGGACGAAGAAGGGGGAGTGACGGCCGAAGATTTAGACGCAGGCGACGATGGCGTTTTGGATTTGTCGGGTCCAGTGGAACTGTCAGGAAATGGGCCGGACTTCAAGCCCACATTGCCAGAGCTCTTCGGATAATTGCCAGCCCAAGATGTCTTTCGAAGAGGACCGTGGTCATGCAACGCCTGAACGACCGCTTCTTGCATCCTCGCCGAACACGCAGCACTCGCCAGAGAAGAAGGCGTAAAGTTTGAAACCAGCTTCTGGATGTCATCTCGCAACCCACCAATGAACAAATTAACAGCGACACTTTCGGGAATATCAACCTCTGAAAGAAGTTCATCGAATTTCTTCTCGTACTCCTGAACCAGTCCGTCCCCTTGCTGAAGCCGCTTGAGAGTTATCAATGGATTTTCCTCGTGCACATTAGAAAATTTCGCTTCCATGCTACGGAAATACTCATTCCACCCAACCTCAGAACAGGACCGGTGTTTCATGAATGTTTGGTGCCAACGTAATGCGTGACCCTCCAAATGAATCGACAACAAGCGAATGCGTTGATCTTGAGGTGTGCCGTCCACCTCGAAAAATTGCCTACACCGGTAAGCCCAGCCTCTAAAGTCCTCTCCGTCAAATTTGGGAAACTCGATTCTGGTTTGTCTCGTCGGCACCACATACGGAGGAGGAGGCGGTGTAAGAATCTCACTGAAGGTGCCGAAAGGAGGAACACGAGGTGGTGTGACAGCACGAGAGGCACCTTCGCCGTTGGTGGAGGCAGGACGTTTCCCGGCATCGGACAGCTTAGCAGAGATATCTTTGAGATAACCTTCGAGGCGAGCATTGGTGGTTTTGAGTTCAGTGATGTCCAGAGAATGCTGCTCCAATCGTGAGTGAATGGAGTCGATGGTTCCCTGTTGCAGATCAAGTCGTTGCTCCAAGTCGCTGAAGCGTTCCGATGATCGTGTCTCCGGCATTGCACCGGAGGTGGCTCTGATACCTATTTGTTACTATTGAGAGGAAAAACAGAACAGATTCATTCATAAAAACAGAAATGACCTCAGGTACATACTAAGTAGCCTCCTCACTCAAGCCACGTCAGCAGCCATACACTCTCTCTCCTGTAACTAACCTGATAGCATGAATATTCGCTGACCTGATAGCTAATTACATAAAGGTCCCCTCGTGTATTATTTACCCTAATAGAATTACCATATACCATATAACACCTACCCATAGAGTTCCAGCAGTTTCCTATGACGGCGAAGTAATATTTAGTCTTTGTTTAAATTAGACTTTAGATTTTGTTGTAACAGGCCTGTTTGTCTTATTCAACCCATTTTTGTTCTGGGTAATTGCAAAATCACCATTTCATCTTTGTTTGACACATTATTGCTGATGTTTTAAGAACAACAATGAAGTCTGAGGTTATGCTATATCCTTGAATTCTTCCTGCTTCTTCACCTGGTTCATGATTATAAAGTATCACGTGACACACCAAAGTATGTCTGATTATCCAATTATTTCAACCCAACCGATAGGCCATAATCAAGGAAATTTTAAATTTTTATAGGGTGGTATAAATGCTGCACTGGGAAATATGACAGAGGATGACTGGAGGTGGCACATGTATGACACAGTCAAGGGAAGTGACTGGCTAGGTACTAAATTTTTTCAATCTCAGAAATCTTCCATCAATTTGCCCTGCAAAATTCAATATAAGCTATGCCCAAGCGTTTGCTATAATGGAAGTTATGATATATTGAGTTACTTTGATTTCATTGTTGAATGTGTTGGTAGGAGAATGTATTTCCTGTGCTTGTTTTCCAGCAAATGCAGCTATATGGCATTTGCCAAAAGTCTAAAGGCTTCTTTGATTCTTGTGCTAGCATGAGTACGGCTGAACCAACATAATATGTTTCAATCTGAATACTTGCCATCTGTGATGTGCAGGAGATCAAGATGCCGTCCAATACATGTGCAGAGAGGCGCCAAAAGCTGTCATTGAGCTTGAGAATTATGGATTACCATTTTCCCGAACTGAGGATGGAAGAATATACCAGCGTGCATTTGGTGGTCAGAGCCTGAACTTTGGAAAAGGTGAGTGCAGACTCTGGAACAGGAATGGTTTGTTCTTCATCTAAAAGGGGTTCTTGACTTGATTTCCTTAATCTGTTGTGGCACAGGCGGGCAGGCATACCGTTGTGCATGTGCTGCTGATCGAACTGGACATGCTTTATTGCACTCTCTCTATGGCCAGGCCATGAAACATAATACTCAATTTTTTGTGGAATATTTTGCATTGGATCTTTTAATGGATAATGATGGTAAGTTGTTGCATAGAATGAATGGCTTGCTTCTTAGTCAGAACAATCTGCTATCAATTAATTGAACCAAGTCTCAGCAGTTATACACTGGCAGTTAGGGGTAAAAGTTTATATACAATAATGCCCATACAGTGCTACATGAATTAGACATTCTATAGTTATAATTTCTTGAAACCATCATTTACTCATCATGTGTATTGATAAGCTCAACTTTTTTTCTTCAATCAAGAGTTCCCAGGAAAATTGTTCACAAGGGAAATTCAGTTTCCTTTTTCTTTTTTTAAAAAACCTCAAACACTAAAGTGAAAAGTGAACAATTTTTGTTTTTGGTCTGTGTTGTATTTTATGGAAAAGTAACCTGATTATTTATATTGGAAATTTAGGTAGTTGCCAAGGAGTAGTTGCGTTGAACATGGAGGATGGAACATTACATCGGTTCCAAGCTGCTTCAACAATTTTGGCCACAGGAGTATGATTTTATTGGCATGTTTGACAGTGAAACTCTTATCTGCCTGCCTTTGTTATGGATGTGACTTGTGTGTCAAATTTCTAAATTTTATTCAGGGTTACGGAAGAGCATACTTTTCTGCCACCTCTGCACATACCTGCACAGGAGATGGTAATGCCATGGTCGCACGTGCAGGGATCCCACTTCAGGTTTCTTCATTTTTCCATTGAAATTTTCTGCTGTTATCTTATGGAGTGTGTCTGGTATCCTTCACAATTTCTTGGCATGAATTTTGCAGGATCTGGAGTTTGTGCAATTTCATCCAACAGGTATATATGGAGCTGGTTGCCTAATCACAGAAGGTTAGTGGTGTACTTTCTCACCTGCTGGTGCTACCTGTTACTTGTATTACACCCTTATCCAGCAAAGTTGAAATAGTGTTTCTAATTTCCTTGTTGGACTTTTAGGTTCTCGTGGAGAAGGTGGAATTCTTAGGAATAGTGAAGGTGAGCGATTCATGGAACGGTATGCTCCTACTGCAAAGGATCTTGCATCAAGAGATGTTGTTTCGAGATCAATGACTATGGAGATCCGGGAAGGTCGTGGTGTAGGTATGCTAGTTTTCATTTTTAAATCCACTTGTTGGAAGTTTTTTCTTCTTTTGACCATTCATGAGTTATAAGAAGTCTGAATGCTTTTAGAGTAGCAATGGGCAATAGACGTTATGGGTGCCCATATAATTTACCCGTTTGAGTCTGGGTACGGGTACTTTTATAGGTATTTTAAGATTCTGGACCTGGTCTAAGTGTCTGGGTTGTAAGATACCCGTCCTGGCCTGACCCACTTTTTCACAACCAGACATGTATCGGTATAATATATTTACAAATATGTAATAAAAAACATCCAATTAATATCTTTTATATTTAAACATCTATTCATGTAAAATGCTGCAAAACTGGGTCCTAGAATGAGGCATGCAGTGCATGTGGCATGCGAAGCCCACACCTGGAGAGCTTTGTTGGTGTCTGGAAGAGTCTTTGACAACATGCTTTGGTGGATGTGCTGATTTTCTGGTGATGCATACAGTGTCATGGTAAGTTGGATGATTTGACATCTGAAACTATGGAATTTGGGAGATTTTCCAGTAATGGGAGCATGCAAGGAACGTGAGGGACCTTGTAGCGATACCCCTAGATGGAGGAGGTAGAAGAAAGGAGGGAGAAATTGGAGGAGGGAGAAGTAGGGAGATGAGGGGAGAGCTGAAAGCAAATAAGCTCAATAATAATTCATCAAAAGTTCTAATAATGAAAATTACCTAGGACTATTTATAGAACCCTGAATACAATTATTAAAATAATTACAATTTAAACCTGCATTGAAATAAACTCTTAAAAGCAAAAATGAAAGAAAACGTAACTTAAACTCTTAGAAAAGAATGCATAAAATAGGAAATATAGAAGGCCTAATTGGAAGCCAAATAAAGTTATAAAAAAAAAAATTGCTCACTACTAAATAATTGAATAAATCTTTCGTAGTTTTTGATTTATTAACCTTGGTCATATAGTAATTTGTAGGTAATTCGTGCAACATGCCTTGGGGGTATAATACATTATTTGTTTGGTCAGATTCAAGCAAGACTCAGTATTCAAATTTGACCCAGCAGTACCATATATCAAATACTTCTATAAAAAGAACACTCTCGCTCACTGTTTATTCTTTAAACTTCTAAATTAGTGGCTTGTTTGATCAGCATGAAACCATGACCTTTGTATTCTCTATTTAGAAGAATGTTTGTCCTGCTAGTTTTTCAGTTTTTCGCGTGCTCCTTCTGTTTAAGTCGGACAGGTTTACAATAATGGTCGAATAAATTTGCAGGACCTCTGAAGGATCACATCTATCTACATTTAAATCACTTGCCCCCAGATGTGCTTAAGGAAAGGTTACCTGGCATCTCTGAAACTGCTGCTATATTTGCTGGTGTGGATGTTACAAAAGAACCCATTCCTGTTTTGCCAACTGTGCACTATAACATGGGTGGTATTCCCACTAACCATCACGGAGAGGTATGAAATCTAAAGCTAGTAGTCTGAAATAAGCCATGCGATGTTGGTTTGGATGGGAGTAATGAAAAGGGAACCGTGTGAGGGGTTAAGGTGGGCAGAATTTTTGTAATATTTGTGCAGGGTTTTAGTCCCTTAAAATCAAATTTATTTGCACAAAAATATTTGTTAAATAAACATGTTTTCCTGTTCATACGATGATACAATTCCAAATGTAGTTATTCAAATCACGGCCCCTGCTAATTGATCACAAGTGACTTTTCTTTCTTGATCATTTGTTTGGACTGTGGGCTTGGGATTATTTATTTTGTTTCGGTGGAAACACAGGACGGTGGTTTAGTCAGTCAGAGTCCTAGTTTTATTTTGCTACATGTGTAGTAGGCAAAATAGCCTTTATGTTTAGTCCAGATAAGAGCTCGTTGAGCTGCTTTTGCATGTTCAAAGCAAAAATGAGATTCGACCATCTAAATCAGATTTGAAGTTTCTAATTTTTTTTAAAATTATAGTTAGAAGATTATTCTAAATTTTTACATCTATTAATGATAAACATAAAAAATATAAAAATAAAATGAAATTAACTTGGACAGTCGTGAATGATATTGTTCATTGTGAATACGAATTCTATTTTGCTTTGTGCTTTTTACCTTATTGTTGGTTAGGCGGTTGGAGGAAAAATGCTGAGTTACCGTCATGTTATTAGGTGGTTACTATTAAAGGAGACAATCCAGATGCAGTAGTACCAGGTCTGATGGCTGCTGGGGAAGCAGCCTGTGCGTCAGTCCATGGCGCCAATAGGCTTGGTGCAAATTCTCTTCTCGACATCGTTGTTTTCGGTAGAGCTTGTGCAAATAGGGTTGCAGAAATTCAAAGGCCAGGCAAGATTTTTTCCCGAGTTACTGTTTTGGATTTTTGCGTTGAAATGGTTGCGATAAAATTGCGTCTACGTTCCATTTTACAGGAGCAAAACAGAAGCCGCTGGAGAAGGATGCTGGTCAAAAGACAATTGCATGGCTGGACAAGCTGAGAAATTCAAATGGTTCATTACCAACTTCAAATATTAGATTAAATATGCAACGAGTAATGCAAAATAATGCTGCTGTGTTTCGTACACAGGAAACATTAGAAGAAGGTAAACATTTTTATATCAAATATGATCAAGCACTTTGCCTTCCTTTCTTTTTCTCAATTATCCTTTTCAATCTCTCCAGTTCTATATGGTCCATACCGTGCTTTAGCCCTAATAAAAGTCACCCTAAAAGTATTCCCAGAGAGTGAGGATAACACCATTAATGCTGTTAAGGATGATCTGTGGCCTGCTTTCTTGGCGGTTGGCACTTTTCTCTCCCCTCCAACTCGTCATTTTCTTCTCTCAATCCCCTCTTTTCCTGAACACGCACACTCTCTGTGATTGACTCCCTCCATTGATCTTCCCGTCTGATGCTGCTGGTGAAGTCCAGAAATTGATGTTCTCTTCTTTAGTAGAGGATTGTTGTTTTCTATTTCCGGTTCTGAATTTGATTCATGTTCCAGCAAAGACCGAAATTGAAAAGTTTCTCTTCATTTTCACAGTTCGCAAAACAGACGATCAATGGTTTCTGTTTCTGTTTCTGTTTCTATTATTTCTAGACTTTCAACTTCTGTCATCTTGATAGAGATCGTTTAATCCGTCGGTTATTTATTTTAGATTATCTGGAGCATGGAATATATATATATATATATATATATATATATATATGAAACAAACCATTGTAATGATTAGTGCAACAATTGGGAAAATAATCCATCTTCCTAGGAAGAAACTTCACAAGTTTGTGGGCCTTTGATTTCGAATGATTTAAATCCGTTTCTTGACTAAGATTGAGAAGAGGGAAATCTTCTGCGAGGCAATTTTAACTTCCGATTTCCCCTTCAAAGCTCTACTTAAGCTTATTCAATCAAGGGGCCAAAGCAAGGGTAAATTGAGATTCAACCAAGGGAAGAGTTTTGGGTCTTACGAGCACCAATTTGTTGGCTTGGGGAAGAGCAGAACAGAATTTTTTTTTTTTGGGGGGGGGGGTGGTGGTGGTTGTGGAGAGAGAGAAGAAATGCTAACTAGGATGCTGGTTGAAAAAACACGCCGTGTAAGTTAAAATATTGCATTTACCAAGCCACGCCCATTAGGATGTCAATCTCTAGGGTTAAGCTAGATTTTTTTTTAATAATCAAAACTTGTTCATTTATCTGCAGGAAAATGTACTTGGAAGTATTAAATATAGTTTTTTAATCAATATAGACTTTTGACGGTTCAGTATTTACCTCCTCCCTCTAAACTCCGTTTGCTGATTGGCAGGTTGTCAATTAGTTGATAAAGCATGGGAGAGCTTTCATGATGTAAAGTTGAAGGACCGTAGTCTGATATGGTAAAGCTTATTTTGCAAGTGTTACAAGAATTGGTAGTATTACTATTCAAGACATTCTGCTTGACAGTTTATTTACAGGAACACTGACTTGACTGAAACTCTTGAGTTGGAAAACCTTTTGATAAATGCCTGCATCACCATGCACTCGGCTGAAGCCAGGAAAGAGAGTAGAGGAGCACATGCCCGTGAGGACTTTACGGTCAGTGATTTAGTTTCTATCAATTGTCTGGATTTTCTTCAACGTCAATAATAATGGTAGTTGAATTCTTTGTTTGATTCTGCAGAAAAGAGATGATGAGAATTGGTTGAAGCACACATTAGGGTAAGTCATTTTCAAATTTTATGATAAGGTTATTTATTTGCTTAAACAATAAAGGTACTTAAAGAGAATTTAGTCTCTCTTTTACTTGTGGGAACCTTGATCCTAGCTCTTTTCCAATACATTTAAGCTTATTCTTGTTAAAGAACAATTGAGCCTTTGAGTAGCCAGTCTGTTGACGAATCAGACACTGAAGTGGAATAATACTGATTGAAAATTTGATCTACAGTGAAAATATTTTGAGCACCCATATTTTGATTGAAAATTTGAGTATCTGCAAATTTGGCGGGGGTTGTTGGGTCGGTTAGCGTGAAAGAATTTTTCGTTGGTTTGCAGAATTTGTTGTAGTGACTCTTTTTAAGAAAGATATAGGTTTGTGCCAATGCATTGTTTTGTAATTAAGATTTGAGCATTTGATTTGCAGATACTGGGAGAATGAGAAGGTCCGCTTGGACTACAGGCCGGTGCACATGAATACATTGGATGATGAGGTTGAATCATTCCCTCCTAAAGCTCGTGTGTATTAATTAGTGTGCTCATTAAATTATTGTGTATGGCTTATGCGGATTTTTAGAGCGGAACGAGTGACTAGTGGAAACAAGAAAACACGCGAAAAACAAGAAGTGTTGTAGATGCCTGATTCCGCGAATAAACTGAAGCGTTCATCATGAACGCTGAACTGATTATATCAAGGCACTCTTAATTACATTGTATTTGCAGTGCAAAATAATCGCAATACAACGGAAAGAATTATTTTTGGCGGTAGATAGAAAATTGTTGGTTATGTAAATTAGTGTTCTGCCAGTCTCGTGTGTTGAGTTGCATGTTTTTCCCACCTGTCGCAGAAAATCAATTTCAATATGATCGTTTTATCACAATACTGATACTGACTACACGGGCCCTGGAAGCTCGGTGGTATTACGGAAACGTTCATCTCTTTTTATTCTTCTAGAAAACCTCTTTCATTATATTTTAGAAGCATGAAATAAGGGATTTTTTGTGTGGTTAAACGAACGGGGCCAAAACCCAAACAGGTGGGGAAAAAATCTAGGGTGAAGACAAACCGTGGGCAGCTATCATGCGTCCACGAACACAATCTCCATAGGGCAGATATGTGAGCTGCAGGGGACAGCACTCTAGTTAGCCAGCCAATTGGTGCTCATGTTACCCTCTCTGAAAGTACGCCTCTCGCTGAATGGGTCTCAAGTAATCACGAAAGCCTCAGACCAGACACAATGCCCCGGCCTCGTCGATCACACCCGCCATTCCCGGTTGTCCTCTAGAACTCCAGTGTGTCGAGTTTAAAACATCGCAAAAAACAAAAAAGAAAAAAAAAAAAAAAAACCCAACTGAGAAAGTGGCTACCACGTATCACGTGGTAAACACCAACAAATACTTACCAGGAGCTGGCAGTAGTTTCATCTGCATGAATAACGGGATTTTTTTTTTGTTCCACTATTTTCATTTCTCTTCTGTATATTGCTAATTGGGACTGCTTGATCCGACGCCATGACCGTCAAAAGTGCTGGGTAAACGGCTCCAATGACTCTTTCTTTTTATCCCTGAATTGTTCAAAACATATTCCGTCCATCATTATTTTTTTTCTTCTCGAAGTTTTCTCTCTTTTTTCTTTTATTCTCATTTCCTAATGGGCAAAACCGTTTTTTTTTTTTTTGATGAAAAAGGTCAAGTCAGCATGAAACCAGGAAAAAAAGTAGAAGAGCTATTCACAGAGCATTTTATCAAGGTACCACAACATTCAAGCAAATATATAAACAGACGCACCAACCAATATTAGATCATACTCATTCATCCCATCATGCACGTCGCACGCGAGCCTTCTGCTTTTGATATTCCGCATGAGTCCTGTAAACCACCATCTGGAAGGAGGAAGCGCCTATGTGCTACTTCGTAGAACTTCAAACGCTAAACCCCAGCTTAATGCTCTTCCAGCCAAAAAGCAACTAAAATAAAACCAATTTCAACTTTTTTTTTTTGGGTTTTTAATAGAATATGATTCGGGTAGAGTTACAAGTGTAGTAGTTATATCGTTTTCTCCTGACAGATCATCAATGAGCACCTTTACGGCTTTACCCAGTGAATAGTGGTTGGTTCCTTTTAATATGTTATCCGCATCCCTCACCCATCTAATCTGATACTGGTAATATTTTATATGTGCGCAATGAAGCTGATTCAAGCTTCAACGTGCCGTTTCTTCAGCTAAAAGCAACGCAGGAAGACGCAAAAGGCTTTTGTCGATAGAAAGACGCGTGTCCTCTAAAACAAGCCACGTGTGAAGACATAGAACGCAGTAGATTTTGCCGAGGGTCAGAATTCTGAGCGACACTTCAATCGGTGGCTGTCCCTATCCTGTTGTGTCCAAACTCTAGGGGCTGTTTCAATCGGTGCGTATAAAGTGCCCCACTTGGCTTCATCGTTCTTAAGACCCGACAAAGATGTTTCACGCCATCAAGACTGTTCGAGCTTCTCCTTCCTCCTCCTTCCCCCGTTCCAGCCTTGCTCGGCAAACTTCTCTCTTAAGATTCCGGCAAACGCAATCAGTCTCTGTATCCGGCCAACCTGATAGTGGTTGTAAGATGGACAAGCCTCCGCACAACCCAGATGAAAAACATGGGTGTGTTCCTTTTTCTCTTCCTAATTTCATTTTTGGTATGTGTAGTGTTTGGGCGCATGTTATGATTACTTACGATCTTTTATCCTGCTTGCGATGACTTAACAAATGTGCTCATAGAGTATGGTATGTTTTAAATAATTTCCACTTTTTGAAGGGATGTGATGTCTCATTCCTTTGGGGAAGGATATGCTACAAGATCGGATGAGGAAGGTTTTGGTGGGATTTATGGTGGAAACGAGTCGGATTCAAAGATTGAGACAGATGAGTTTATCCACGAAAATCATCCAGGTTTGTCTTTTCGTATACTAATCAAACATCAACAAGAAGTTTACGACTTTTCTAATCATGGCTGCCTTCTCTCTTTTCTGAAATGATCTTGTATTTGGCACTGATGATTTTCTTGAATTTGATTTTATATTGGGATCATGAAGCCTATGACAAGACGCAAGGAAGTGAGGTGAAGGAGAAGGAAAAAGCCAGGCACCAGACCAACGCTAGCAGCTAGATTATTCATGTGCCCTTTTTCATGTATATCTGTGACTGAGCCCTATATTGGTGCTCTTGACTGTTCTCTCTACGATGTGTTTTTTACTCTCTTTTTTTGGGTCTGTTGTAAACATCTTTCATGTTAGCTATCATCAAGCCTCTTCCATGGGGTCCTGTAGACCCCTTTTACCTGATAACGTATTCTTTTATATTGTTTCTAATCGTCTATAGGGACGAAATAAGATTTTTCAGTGAATTATAATGCCCGCATCAGAACTTTATATTTAAACAAAACCCGAACAATCTATATTTTAAAAGCGAACATTGCATAAAGCTCGGCTGATTCTTAAGCTTTTTGATTATGTAGGAGAATGACGGAAGCAGAAAATGTGTTTTTCAAGTTTTACCCTGTTTTGAATGATGGTGGTTTATAGTTGACTTTTACTCCTTTAAAAAAGCAATACTACCTCCGGTCCTAATATAAGACCCAGTTGACTTATTTGAGGAGATTAAGGAAGTATGTTAAGTTAGTATTATAATAAATAAGTATTGTCATTCTTAAAATATCTTTTCTAATTAAGTGTATTGGCTAGAACTATCATTTATTAGAAGGACTTTTGGAAAAAATGCATATAAAATGAGAGAAAAATGGATTTGGGGTCTTATAATTAGGAACAAACAAAAAGTCAAACGGGGTCTTATATTAAGGACCGGAGGTAGTACAACATAAATACACGAGCACAAAAATGCAGGAATTTTGTTTACAGAAAGGGATGCCTGTTATCGCATTCAGATTCAGTTATAAGGTGGCGGTTGCATCAATAAATATAATTTCCTTCTTTTTGTGGCTTGCAAAATATAATTTCTTTCATGATATCTTTTAGGGTATTGTCTCATATAAAATGGGTCCTGGATAAATGGAAAAACTACTTTCTCCGCATGGATAACCGATCATAGCATTTATGGATCGTTACACATATAGAACTTGGTATTATAGACTTTGGTGATCTTCAAATGTACTATTGATTGATATGGATCATGAACGTTTAATCAAGATAGTTTGAAACTACAGTCAAGACGATATTTACTGAACAAAAGCTAAAATTTTAGAGGAGAATTAGGAGGAGGACTAATAAGGAGTGATATTTAAGAGAAAGGATCATAAAAATTAAAGTTGTTTAAAAGAACTAAATATTCAAATATAAATTTAAAAATACTACATTGTTCCTATTTAGCCTCCTATATTTTTTCCTATATTTCATTTTTAAAAACCAATGTGAATTAATAAATTTTACTCAATTAAACATGGTTTCTCTCAAAATTTACAACTTACATAAAAATCAACTAAAAGAACTCAAACATCGTTCAATCATGTAAAAATTAAGGTTTAATTTTTCTTTGTCAAAAGTAAAATTTTCTTTATAAAACATCGCAGACTTTCATTGAAAATAAAAGTTATATAATTTTATTAAATTTAGATTATTATATAATTTATTAAATAAATAATTTTAAAAATTTA
This sequence comes from Neltuma alba, assembly GCF_004799145.2. NCBI lineage: Eukaryota > Viridiplantae > Streptophyta > Magnoliopsida > Fabales > Fabaceae > Neltuma > Neltuma alba. The sequence continues at coordinate 52,403 of NW_021633675.1, forward strand.
AAGAAAATGATTGCATTAAACTTCTTAAACACTACATGTATTTTTTAATTTTAAAATCTGATATAAATTTCTTATAAAA